>NW_022710697.1:0-559 GCF_011630105.1 Anneissia japonica
AAATCCGACTCTGGAAACTAAGGGTGCCTCCATTTCGTTGCACTCGAAGACTAGCGTGTACTCCAATTTGTAAATATCGGCGATCGTACTCGGGAAGATCGTAATATACAGAACATTTCGAAGACCGTGTGCTACACAAATTATTAATTTGTATGAAATAAATATATACCCTTAGATTAAATATTATTAAGTATGTAATCTTCTAACTCAGTAATTTATAGAAAATATTACAGTTTGTCTCTATTTGATTCGTATGCGAGGCTGAGGCCTAAGCAGTGGACACATGGGGGGCCTAGCATATTAGCGTACCCGTAAATATGCGGCGACGATTTTCCTTTTTAAAAATGCCTCCATTCCTTCCGAAATCAGTATCTTGTTGGCTAAATGACCAGTGTACATCATACTTCACAGATTCACCCTGTCATTCACAATTTCACTAAATATATATGATTTTCAGGACATAAAACAACATTTTTATAACAATACTTAGTAATAATACTGTAATACTTTATTACATAGTAGTACACATTCACATGTATATACTAGCCTATCTCTTTTA
>NW_022710698.1:0-761 GCF_011630105.1 Anneissia japonica
GGTTTATTCGTTGTCCTGTTATAAGAACAATGGATTTGTCAAGGTTAAAAGATAACTTCCATTTCATGGAAAAAATCACTTACTGCCTGTAACAGCATAGCGAAGTCTATCATTTTTACCAACAAGTATTACATCATCTACTCGCAACGTCACATTGGTCACACGGTGTATTGTGATGTTTTTAGGTAGACGGGATAATTATACATGACGTCACCAAACAATCCACGCCCCCGGCTGAACCCGTTGTATTTATCAATACCCACAAGGTAGGAAAATAGCGAAATATATAGCTGCGCATGTGCAGTATAACAAACAAAAGCAGATAAAACGCAATAAATTTTGCATTCTACGAGCAGGTTCCATATTATCTAAATATCGTCATTTACTGATTTTCCCAAGATGTACTACCTTCTGTGTTTAGTGTGTGCTCTGGTTTACTTAACTATCCCGACTGCTACTGGACGTATTGGTAGGTGTTTTTTTTTTTTAGGAATTTGATAAAAAAAAGAAATATATTATAGTATTTAAAATATATATTTCTATATCGAGGCACCCAGTATTACTGTTATTTTAAAATAATGCCCTGATGGATTTTGATCATATGTTTCTCTTAGAACTGATGCTTATTCAATTTGGCCCCATCGTGATTCTAACAAGAGGTGACACATTTATGCTTTATCAGTGAGGTATGGGACAGAGATGATATTAGACTCCCTAAACTCTTCTTGGTATCAATGATATTGAATTTACTCTATACGTAT
>NW_022710699.1:0-1133 GCF_011630105.1 Anneissia japonica
GCGATATTCACATATACGTTGTTTTGCTTTAATGAACATCAGTAACGAGTTTGTTTTTTTTTTGCTAAACTCCATCGGCTCAAAAACAGTTTTTGAATACCAGAAGAGTCAAAACAAAGTATGTTCATCATTGATACGTTGTAACGTGACTCTGCAGAACGTAAGCACGACCTCGTTATAGATTATTACATTTTTTAGTTTACACGGAAAACGGAGTACCATCAATTGTATATAACATCGACACCAACATCATCTTATCATCTAGATGTGTATAAGAGACAGACGTACGGCGATCCGCTCTCCTCGTCTCGGCAAAAGAGAAGTGTCGCGAGCTAACTTGTCTGTGATTGTGTTTGACAAAGATAAACGAAAGGGGAAAACAATTTTTTGTTTCTTTCATTTTATTAACTTTAAATCTTTGAAAGGCGCTGTTATCTGTTCGACGACGGCGGCCGTTTTAGCAGGATCACCACGAGCAGGTTAACAGCTTGATCCCGTCCCTGTCCGATTTTAAGACACCCTCGCATAGGATGTCGGATCCTATCGCATTAGGATTCCGTTCGACCTTTATTTTCTCGCAAAACCTTCGACCTTTATTCTCTCGCCAAATTTTCGACCTTTAATCTTCCGCAAAAACGTTCGACCTTATATGTTCTATTAACGACACCATCGCATAGGATGTCGGATCCCGTTCTACCTTTAATTCTCGCCTTAATAAAACCTAGCGCTCTAGGAGTTTCGAATCCTTGCGCAAAAGGATAATTTCCTGTCCTCCAACGTGAGATCCTTGATCGCCTTCCCGAACCAAAAAATATAAACGACGGACCCTAGCGCAATAGGATCCTTACCTTCTTCGTAAGTCTGATTCCAACTCCGACGCCCAGGTAACGTTGCCTTTCTTGGGCTGATTCAGAACCGACCGCAGGCAGTATTCAACGGAATAGCAGTACCTGTCTAACAATCGGCAGTAATCCGTTACCCGTTGGTGGCATCGAAGTCGAAATTGCCCCGCACGCAAACGGAACACCGCCTAATCGAAAGTCCTATACGCCAACAGGACGCCGTCTTATCCCGTACGCAAACGTGACTCCTCCATCTCGAAAGTCCTGTACGCAAACAGGACGCCGTCTTAT
>NW_022710700.1:0-1196 GCF_011630105.1 Anneissia japonica
TCATATCATGGTTTATTTTTATTTAAACATTACAAAAAATGGATAAAAGGAAAACATAGAGAAAACTCCCTAGGATCACGTTCCTAAAATAAATGACAAGGGAGGGTACAGAGACCAGACAGATTACAAAAGAAAGACAGAAGAGGAAAGGAAATAGAAAACAAGACAAACAAGTAGAGTAGACAAATAAAATTTATAAAAATTATAAAAAAATTAAAAAGATATACACTGTATTATGCATATATGTTTTCATACATACGGTTTCCTTTTAAGTCTAGTGTATACAGTAGCCATTTAAACAACGTAAGTATAGTAATGATTTATTACCATTTTCTAGTGTATATATAGTAATCAATTTATTTTTTGTTCGATTTTAATTGAACATTTTCGTCATTAAAGAAAGTAATTAAGGACCAAATTCCATATAACTTATTACTTGAATAATAATATCATTGATTAAAGAGAAGCATTTGTCAATTGACTAATCGTTTCATTAATTTGCAATGTGTGTGGATTATTATATGATATTCTATCGTCCTTTGGTCCAGTGCTTTGTAACTGATCGGCTTGGTCAAAAAATGGTAGAACTGCGGTTATTTTGTAATAAAAAATATCTTATTTCGCCTACGTTACTGTAGTACCCAACAATAATATTATTATCGTTCATTAACATGTTATTACTATTTAAATATTATTATCACAGCTAGTTTTATCATCTTTATTATTCTGTTTATTATTATTATTATATTATTGCATGTACTGTATAGTAGGAGCAATACAGTATTATTAGTTATAATGGTGGTGGTGGTGGAAGTAGACCTTGTGTCAGACTTAGTTTTAGTTGAAAGAGCAGCAAAATAGAAGCAGCAACAGAATCATCAGGAACAACAGTAATAGCAGCAGCAATAGCAATAAAATTGTATTACAGTCATGAATGTATTGGTGCTATTAATCGGACTAGAAAATGTAGACAATCCCTTTATTTATTATGCTAAGACATGATGAAATTAATAGCACTAATCGTAACAAGCTATCCAGTGTCAATTGCTGATATATTCTTCTTTTTGGTAAACCAATTTATAACATGGAGCCTAATTGTTGACATGACAATTATTTTCATTTTTAATTATATCGTTTAAGCATAACTACTTGGCGGTATTTCAGTTCAGTAACTTGTTTTGAAGAAATATTTCTTC
>NW_022710701.1:0-1461 GCF_011630105.1 Anneissia japonica
GGTGCTATCTTTTTCTTTGGTCTACTACAGTTATTTGTATATACACCATATTTCCTTTTTTTTCCCAAATAATTCCTTGTTTAAAATTGAGAGAAGTGTGTTCTAGTGTACAATAAAACCCAACTTTAAATCGCAAAAAAATTAAAATTACATGCAATTATGAAAATAATTAATTTTAATAATATATTTAATAATTTAATATTGTTCCAATATGTACATTCCTTGCTTTTGATATTGTTAATATGATTGTTGCTATTTATTGTAAGTTGTTATTTTTCAACTTGTAAATAATATAGTTTTGATTTGTAGTTCATACTAGCCTGAGATAGATTTATCTTATATTTGTAATGCTTATAATAAAGAGAGATTATTGGTAACAATTAATGGAGCTCTGGATTATATTAAAATATTCAGAAGACAGATTCCGTATCTTTTTGCCTTGAAGTTATCAATTTGACATAATTGTTTTGGAGTTCTGCAACAGCAATACCTATTGGCAAGCCCGCTACTATTCGTTAAATTCCCGTTGCTTTTAACTATTGTTGCGCATTGGATTGGCGTGAAATAATAATAAACATGCGTACATTGTCACACCAACACTAACAAAATATTGATACACTCACCTTCTTTTGCTAGAAAGACCATTGATGCTGAAGTAATGTAACCATTGAGTTTTTTCCACATGTATTTTACACCAACCTGGCGTACACCAATATTAGATGGGAATTCTAGTTTACAGTTATATGACTTAGCTCTAAAATTTTCATATACACAATGTTGAAAAGTTGTACCAGAAGTAAATATAGAATTGGTCACATCTTGATCAATTAACTCATTCTCTCCATAATGTGTTCCGTTGTCGTTCACCCATAAACTGACACCAAACACGGTGTTTTGGAGAATTTTCTCCATTGAGAAAGCACGCATTTCCGTACTGCCACCGTTCAAAAGGTGTGATGAACTAAAAGCTGTAATGTCAGGTACATTTTCTGAAGTAATAAACAAACAATTATTTATCTATTTGAGATTTGAACAATAGCGATAATAACGAATTGGTAAGAGTTCAGTAAAATTTAAAATTATCTAATTACTACAAAATTTGTGTTTGTTACCCATAACTCAATGATGCTCATTAAGAAGAAAAAAAAGAGAAACGACAGCAGATAATTACACAATATCTTTTTAAGGTTTTAGAAGAGCGTAATAGTCCTTGCACTGAAAGGAAATTGGCTAAAATACAGCTAAATTGGAGCCTATTATATTTGCTTATGTGTGCATGACTTGTCTCACATTCTACTCGTGTTTCACTTCTTGGGTAGTAAGAGTATTTCCAAATGTTACAATGCAATAATGGAAAAGTTCAAATATATCAAATTGTTTTTGCGTTTTCTAACATGTATTACAAAAACTAAAAATATAACTAAGTAACAAATAATATATTGATACTTGGTACATATATAA
>NW_022710702.1:0-2361 GCF_011630105.1 Anneissia japonica
GCAATGGGTCTATGTAGTGTTAAATGCCCTAGATATCTAATCTAGGGGAAGAAAGAAAGCATTAAGTTTACGATTTGACATCCTACTTAATTTCATGCCTACAATCCTCCTCTGCTTGTTAACATCCTGACCTATGTATCATGCGATTGGATAAAATTTGTGCATGCTGCAGTCTCATTACTTACCTCTCCACCAAGCTCAAGAACTAGCCTTAGCACACCATGAGCAGCAGGATGCTGGGGGCCAAAGTTCACCACAAGATTGGAGACATTTTTTTCAGGTATTGGGTCAACATCTACAAAAACATCAAGCATTTTTAAAATTAAAAATTATATCCACTCTCATTAACATTTGAATGATCATAATACAGCACATAAACATGCTGTAAAAATGGCAACCCTGCTGCCAGTGGTTTGAGGTATATACCACCTGTGACAGATAACGTTTCGTGCTTGATGATGCAATTTAGAAAAATAGTTTTCATGATTGGACATTTTTTCTGTAGGCCAGCACATCCTACATTGATAATATTATTAATAATAATACTAACAACTAATAATAATAAGAAAAATGATGAAACGATTATTACAATATTTAGTTTTTATATAAAACATTTCACAAAAATTATCACTGAACCTCACCCTGACCTCTAGTCATTGACCTCAGCATATAAAATATATTTCAACAATGCTGTTATTAATATCAATAAACATGAGATTCTTTATTACCGTCCCAAGGAGGAGCAGCCCACTTGGAGGTGATTTCATCAGGGTACATAACAGCTCTTGAGAAACACTCAACATCCTCAGGCTCAGGCTGCCACTGTTTAGCCCCTCTGCAAAAAGAATAAATGCAACATATTATTATGTATTTGAAAACAATACTTATTTATTGCGTTTTTGCATTTTTAGTGTTGTTTGAATGTTAGGAGACTCATTTTATTCATTCAGTTCACTCTCCGGAATTATGTCTTAACATTTTGATTAATACCTGAATTTTGTTAATATATTAAAGGAAATATAATTTTAAAAAATGAGCAAAAACGATATTCTTGGGGACGAGCTGACAAGGGGGAAAGTCGAAGTGGGAGCGAGTTGATGAGGGGGAGTTGATCTGGGGGCAGATGAACGTGAAGGCCTTGCCAAGACTTCTTGTTGTGGCCGAGTTGACTCAAATTCAATATATTTATAATTTTAAATTATGGTTCTATTAATACTTAGGCTATGTAAGGTAGTAATATACTAGTAAAATGTAGGCCTAGTAGTATTAAATTTGTTAAAATGTGTCATCCTTCAGTGCTGCCAAAAAAAAATGTTGTGGAAGCTCTTGCTAATCCTGTGGATAGGCCCTAGGCCTAAAAAAGTCTCGGCTAGGTGACCAGCCAGCGGTTAGAATAGGAATATAGAAAGGCGACGCCGCACTGACCCACATTAATTTTGAAAGCATAAAGTAATTTCAGACGAAGCTTAATATAAACTAAATTTGTAGATGATATGTACGCCTGCTGAACACACACACCTCTTTGATGTAACTACTGGCGCAATATTTAACACGGTAGACTTTAGCAGCCTTTGCCCGATACATGGCGAAAGATTCTTGAATTGTCGGAGCAGCGACGCCATATTGGAAGGACGATGATATAGAGGGCGCTGGTAATATAATCATAATCTAAATCTAAATCATACTCTTTGTAGTCGACAAGGTCGAATAGAGTTCCTATAGGAACTCTAAATTGTACTACGGATCTCTGAATTACTTAGGCCTACAGGTTTCCCTGTAATTAAAGACCCTCCAATTAAAGACCACTTTCTGTAGTTCCAAATTAACAAATTATTATTCTATTCATTTATAGGCTTATTATATTATGATATTATAATAATTAATAAGATTATCAAACAAGCTAATGGCCTACTGAGATGTTAAACAATTTGAATGTTTATGTAATGACATGTTAATATTTAAGAAATTACAATGCATAATGTCTGAAGTTACCCACCCGGTCCATGATGCTATTACTGTCAGTAAATCTGGTGAATTAATTCACCCTAAATTTAAGACTAAGCGGTTTAACAGTTCATTCATTCCATCAGCAGCAGACTTTTTAATATGCTGTTTTAGATAAGCCATAATAATGTACAGTATATCTTGCCTTTCCATCACAACTCAGTAATCCTTGCAATATTAGGTTTTGAATCACTTTTATAATAACTTTTAGCATCTTGTATTTTTAAAACTTAAGCAATTTCTGTTCCAACTATGTATTAATTATATTTGTGAAGTGTATTTAAGGATCTATATCTCATAGCTGTATTTATACCGTTGTGACTATAAAGATAAAGTTTTACGGTATCGTATCGTGTG
>NW_022710703.1:0-809 GCF_011630105.1 Anneissia japonica
TTTTCTGTATTTTTTGTATCTGCAATTTTTAGCCTTGGCAATTTTTTTGTAAATTTATTTTATGTTTATATGTACAGTATCCTATTTAAGACATCCCGTAATTGGCTTTTTGATGTTGGTTGATGTTGGAAATAAAATAAAATAATAACAATTAATAAAATGTCTACCACACCTATTAAGATGATAGCTCTTTATCCAGAATTTTCTCATGGCTAATATTAACCAGTCCTTTCCCTTTCCATGAATACCTACAAGTTAATCAAATAGAATAGTTGAGTCCTCTAACAATAACCGAGGATATAAAGATAATCTGTTGACAGTTGACATTTAGTAACTTTAGTCTTTTATTAAAACTACACAATTTATATAAACAAACATAAAGGTATCACTTTTATAGGCTTTTATTATTTTCAGTCAATCCCAGCAACTAGATAAACTTCGAAACACACCGAATCTTTAAAATAATATACGCATTTCCTTTCTCAATGCTTATTATTTCTGTACAGCGTGTTGATGTAAACGCTGTCTATCGAGATTAGTTTCACCAATCAATTGTTCAATATCAACCACTGTGACTTATCTAGTTATGCTGATAATAAAACAGTGCGTAAAGAATAACACAAGTTAATGTCAAATATTCACCTCACTGGGTATGGGTCGCCGAGTCAAGTATCGTTCTTTCGGAAATGCTGTCCTCATTACGTTTTGTTTGTAGATTGTAGAGTTAGTAGTACCGTATAAGATAAAATTGGTTAACAGTTGCTTCCAGCCTTGATTCTTTTGCAAAACTAACGTTGAGGTAATGATTC
>NW_022710704.1:0-893 GCF_011630105.1 Anneissia japonica
AGTTGAGTTAAGTTAGTTGGATGGAGTATTTTCAAAATTTAATATGCTGGAGCAAAACACAGGCCCATGTCTAATCGATATTGAAGGTTTAAGGTTTTGCTTAGGATGGAATAATTATTTGCTAATTGTTGGGCTTGTTTGCCGTACGTATAATGAGATCATCGTTTGCAATTCCCGTTATTGAATTCGCCGCTGATTACTTTTGGAACTTCGAATTATACTCCTTCGCTTTATTTTTCGTTTGCATATTCGAACATTAATATTTTTATTGGACAGTTGGGTTTGAACAAGCATCTTTAATATTCGAGCTCATTGGACACAATCGACCTCATGTGAGTAGTTGTTAGGTTAGTTAAGTTCCCCTTTATTATCCCTTTGTAATCCAACTCTTTATAATACATATTAAGTAGTACCATATTTATATAGAAAGGATTTTGTAGTCTTCATTTATGGTTGCAAGCCTATTGATTGAGCTTGCGCGTAACTGGAACCCGAGCCCCCATGATGAATTAAGTTATGTTCACTTTACTAAAAGTAGGGGTAAACACCCGCTACATACTACCATACATTGTTTCGGTAGTATGTAGCTACAAGTTACAGAAAGGAAGGCGGAATAGAATGATGATGAAATTAAAGCAAGTTACAAAATTATGAAATATACTTGAAAAATTAAATTAATCTATTATTTTTTTGAATGATATCTGAAGTATTTGATTATTATGTTATGGATGCATTGTGAAAAACACTATTTTGTAATAATAGGTCATTTTGTCACTTCCAATGTTTTAGATCTCGTATTATTTCTCAGACTTGAGGAAGTGGTGTAAGTGACGTAGTCTGGTTTTGATAGCTGAACGGAACTTGCTTACGGGGATATTTGGTGTGTCCCACTA
>NW_022710705.1:0-550 GCF_011630105.1 Anneissia japonica
CACCTATCAAATTCTCATACGGTGACAAAACAGTTTGTTGGATACGCGATGAGTTTGCTGCCTTCATGTTCTTAGGTATTCCCATGGCAACGATCCTTGGTTTAAACAGCATTATGTTTGTCGTTATAGTGTGCGGGATTTACCAAACTAAAATGAGCTCTAAAAAGATGCGAGGAGCTTCTACAAAGAAAGATATTTTTACTAATCTCATCATATTTGCAAAGGTAAATAATTGGAATTAAAATGCATTATTTTTAGTCACGCATTTATGCTAAATAACAGGTTTGTCCAAAAACAAGAGGCATAATTGAAGACGTCATTTAAACCTTCATAAAAAAAAAATAGTTGTGTATAAATGTAATTGATAATAATGCGCTATCAAAAAAATAAAAAATGTTATAGAAAAATATATGAATTTAGGAATATAAATAAATGTGAAAAGACAGAGAACATATATGAATTACAAAATAGATAAAAAACATTGGAATTATCTTGATTCTAATGGTTATGACGCTCGCCTTGACAGCGAGAGGTCGCAGGTTCGAGTCCC
>NW_022710706.1:0-1102 GCF_011630105.1 Anneissia japonica
ACAGGATTTAGGAAAAGGTAAGTGAAACGAATGTTCATCCTACTGTCAACTTAATAATATAATAACACTTAGTCAATTAAGAGAGATGTTTAACGTTGTATTTGGGTAGGCCTATTCATTTCGCAAATGCAAATTGAGTAGACTGTTATTTTTAGCATCGAAAAAGTTTTTGCATAATATAAGGTCTGTCCTTCTTGCTCTAAACACGATTCTGATTGGCCATCACGCTCACCACACCACTGCTTGTATTGTTCTGCTTGCTTTTGTTTGAGCTAGCAGACTGTTACATATTTTTAACTCGTACGTGGAGTGGATCGTTGATTTTACTTTATGAATTATCGTGAAATGTTGGGGCTTTCCCATAAATATAGGCTCTATTGTAATTTTCCGTAGTTTATATGTATTTCCGTAGTATTTATCTATATTTCTGTACGTCCGTAATTGGGCTGAATTTCTGTATTTAAACTACGGACGTTCCGTAGTACTTGAGAACCCTGCACTTTCGATTCCACTCAGTGCATTATGACTGCGGTGAATTTCAATGACGTCATCTTTGTCTCAGCGTATCAACGTCCCAGTGTATCAGCGTCTCAGTGTATCAGCGTTTATAAGACAACGGCCACTGCACTGACTGACTGACGAACTGACTGAACTAAACTTGATACTTAGCTACAAAATTATACCTAGGCTAGAATAAGTAACTAGGCGTATATATGTGGAAGGCGTACATTTATGGACGAAAGGAGATTATTTTTTCTTTACTTACCACAATACTGACTGTGCATAGACCTTGGCATGGTGCGTACTCTTCTCCTTTTTTCCAATGGCAATATAATAATAGGCCTAGGCTTAGCGTCTATCCTAGTCTAGGCTGAGTTTTAGCAGAAGAACGTCCAAAATCCTTATTCAATCCTTTTAATAGTTCATGACATTGCTACAGGTATTAACCATTTCAATAAAATATCAGTTTGCGATTATTACTCCAATTATTACTGAACAAAAGGAGGGCACCACAACAACAAATGGAGCAGCGAGCAAGAGAGATGTCGATGAAGACCGTTCCGTTAGCTTTCAAATTTTACCACCCAGTTGTGGAATGTAC
>NW_022710707.1:0-786 GCF_011630105.1 Anneissia japonica
ACACAACTCTTAGTGATGAAAATAATTTATTTGAAAACAATTTGCTTGATTTGATAAAAGCTAATGAAAACAACTCACCTGATGAAAACAAAGCTAAAAACAACTCAAATGATGATAGTGAATCTACAGACTCTCAAAAAGACTCTGCCCATATGGACAAATAATTTTTAGTGAAAATTGCTTAGTATTTAGGGTTTAAAAGAATTTTAGGTATAAATGTTGTCTCTCTTCCAGGAAATTTTGATGAGGTAAAATACCTAATTACTAAATATTGTATTGACATTATATCATTGAATGAAACATGTCTAAATAAGGTTATTACAAATAACAGGGGTTTATTTAAGAGCCGGTGGCCGGCGCATTCGATCGGTTACTACGATGTTTTCGCCGGCTACTTCAATCAATGCTGTACAAAAATTAATACAAAAACCACCAATATAAATAGCGCAACAGGCCTGTAAAGAACCTTATTTACCTACACGAAGTTAATTTGCAATAGTATGCACTCATATGCTCGGACAACTTCTTTTTATTCATTATGTTAATGATCTGTCTCTTATACACATCTAGATGTGTATAAGAGACAGAAGTTAAAGTTCAAAGTTCGGCAGTCGCGCCTGGGTAAGTCCATCAAAGAAGCCACGCCTCCAAATCACATGTTAGCCAATAAGATAATAGAAATTTCTCCTCCACCACGTGCTCAGGTGATGACGATTTACAATACATCGCCCAAACTCTTTTTCCGTACATTGGGCTTTCTTACCGCGGAGAAGAAAGAAACAGATC
>NW_022710708.1:0-600 GCF_011630105.1 Anneissia japonica
GCCTCAACTATGGTGGGCCTGAGGTCGTGTGGACTTTCACGCACCCCTACTTTAGAATTTGGAGGGAAAATGTAAAAAGTCTACAGCACCCGGTATTCCCAGGCTGTCACCCATCCAAGTACTAACCGGGCCCGACGTTGCTTAAATTCGGTGATCGGACGAGAACCGGTGTTTTCAACGTAGTATGGCTGTAGACATGTGGATGATATTTCCACTCATAGTTAATCTCGGCATATAGCATAATTATCCAATCATGAAGCTCTATGATTGATGACGTTTCATATCAACGCGCGCTTGTCTGGCGGGGATTTCCTCTGACTCCCCTGACCACTCTGCTGCGCGATTACATTTTTTACAAACACCGGTGTTGAACAATAAACCAACAATTTTACTACAGCACTAACTAGGATGCTTTAGACAGAAGAAAACTGTACTCGCAAGAAACACCCACGCTGAGAAGAGCGTCGAAAACTTGCTGGCCGCCATCGCGTCCGCGTTCTGCACCTGCGGACGCTACAGTCTTCTCGCGAACGCCCCCGAATGCGAATCCGACCTCGCCGAATCCGGCCGCGATCCCAACAGGGTGTGCGAACAGATAAC
>NW_022710709.1:0-1014 GCF_011630105.1 Anneissia japonica
CAGTATAACTAAAAGAAATTTAAAATTAACATCTTTTGTTGATTTCAGGTATAGATGAAGACCTAAGGCAATGGTGTGGAGGTATATAATAAAAATATTATATGGCGTACCTTATTATTTGGCTGCCATTGAGTTGATTTTTCTGAAACGTGACATCAACGTTGAATCCGTCTTTGCAGAAAGTGTTTTCTAATGTTATTTCGTAGTTGCAATTTTTAAACGAAACCTGGTGTAGAAGTGGTATGACGCAGTGGGAACGGTTTCGTTTCAATCCATCATTGAGCATTTTTGTTTGTGTCATAGAGCAATTGACTTTATCTGCATTGCTTCTCTCCACTCAGAGTATAAATGGGTACCTGGTAGAGTTAAAATGTCAAAATGCGCTGATTAGCTGCTGCAACGTCATGGAATACTCTTCCCCGGGATGCTGAGTTTGTGTTCTATAGGTGTTTAATCCTATGACCGGGGCAATGATAATGCAAAGCGCATACATTATTAAAAATATTACTCGTCGTCTCAGTGCAAGAGATTATGTATTGATGTATTGCTTAATGCAGGAGTGGGGGCATAACAATAGAGGGCCAAAATGAATGTTTTATTTCACACTGGTGGGGGTGGGGTGCGCCCAAAAATTTGACGTTTCGAGAAATTCTCTCAAGCCGAGCTTCTATACCGCTTTAATGATAATAATAATAATAACAATAATAATAATAATAATAATAATAATAATAATAATAATAATAATAATAATAATAATATTAATAAAGAACACGCATTTCTGATACACGCAAGGTATCAAATTACCCGATAATGCATTAAAATAGCGCACTCAAACGACATAAATTCTTTCCTCTTTATTCTACGAAAAACTACGGAGCCCCTAAAGGGACATGGTTACAGAAAATATTAAACTATTTAAATAATATTTCGAGATAACGAAATATTATTTCGTTCCCTCGAAATAGTTTAATATTTTCTTAATTCTAATATTATTAAAATAATAATAATAATAAT
>NW_022710710.1:0-1366 GCF_011630105.1 Anneissia japonica
GTATATATAGATTCAAAACATTTAAGACACATGTCAAGTTTTAAGGATAGGTTATGTATTTTACTTTGTTAATCAATAACAGACGAAGCTAGCTAAGAAAATTAACCATTACCTAGAATCAATGAAACATTGATGTTTATTATTGCATGATCCAGGGAGGTGCATGAATTATAGATTGAATAACAGTAAAAAATGACAAGCAATCTCAAACATCAAGGGCGCCCTCGGTGATGGAAATAGTTTATTTATGGTCTGTCACATCACACCAAAAATCTTTGGTCACACCACCACTACCAGCACCACTGGTTTCGCTGTTCAGTGGCGCGTATACTCTATGGGTGTTTTGGGGCTTAACCACTTCTAGCCTACCCTCTAAATTGACACTAGCCTTACGAAACTGGCATTTATGCGACTTTCAACTAGTCGATAGACACGACTCTGTGGCTGGCCAGTAGAAGTTAAGCAACCCGAAGTTATGGATTTTAAGCTCTTTGTTTTATTTGTTGGTGCTGTTCTTTTCCCTAGTGTATGCCTAGGCGTAATCTGTCCCAGCCGTTGTCTATGCTTTCGGACGACAGTTCGTTGTATGCATCTGGAGCTGAGACGGATTCCCCAGGTTTCTTCATCGACAACCATTCTGTAAGTTTATATTTTGAAAAATATTTTTTTAAGTATATTCCTGTCTATTACTTGGTGTGTTATGTTATGTAGGCCTAAAGAAAGTTAAAACAACTATAGGCCTACATTAATTAATTAAGTTTAGAGTACAGTACTTAGTTGGTACTTATCAGGTTATCTAATGATTGACAATAAGGAATTAGTAGAGCTCTGCATAGTACACTATAGGAAAATTATTATAAGAAAATTAGATTTAATGCTTGAAAAAATTTCCCAAGGGCCTGGCCCGCAAGGACCGAAGGAAATTTTTGATGGCATTACAGTAAATCTAACCTAAGTATAATAATTTTCCGCTAGTGTACGATGCATGCTCTACTAATTGCTTAATATAAGTCAAGCGCCGTCTTTTAACAAGTTTTTATAACCAACTGTGTTGTACTAGTCATCGGTTGCTATATGATATGATCAGTAGTAGCTTCGTGTGTGTGCGTATTTATATTTTGTGCGTATGCTGCTTTGTGCTCCTGCAGTAGGCCTATGCGTTAACACGTCAGCAGTACTTTACGGACACGATGAATAACTAGGTAGGCTATTTTGTAATTTGTATTGTGTTAGAAGAACTTGTTTGTAATTTTTCACATTCGTCAAAGAAATAAACATTTTTCAAAGCATTCGAGAGATAATAGGGTCATTCCATGTCAAATCACCCAATGGATTTAACCACATATTTTTTGATTTTGATGAAACT
>NW_022710711.1:0-1450 GCF_011630105.1 Anneissia japonica
ATTAACTTTATAGTCATAATCATATGTGCATAGTAACATATATATACACATGAATGTCAAAAAATAAAAGTAAAAATATTATAAAGAAGGTTAATAAAATATATTTGAAACCCTTACACATAATTTCTATGGATTTATTTCAAACCAAAGGAATTGGGCCCAACCATATTTGTTGAAATTAAATAATTGTTTTCATATAGTTGAAACACCTTTTCCCGCCCAATGGTTCCATAAATTAAGCATTAAACATTGAGGATTTAATTTTAAACATGTTACAGAAATTAGTCAATGGTACATACTGAGAGTCAGAAAAGTTGTTGAAATAGCCTTAATGATGACGATAAGAGATGATTATTCCATTTAAGAAAACCATAATTTCTTATATTTAATGAACATGGAGAATGCTGTTTTAATGTTTTAATTAACAATGACATGTAGGATTAAATATTTATAATACTTAGTTTTTTGTCCAAATGTACAATGCAGTACTATACATAAAATTCAAATACCAAAAAATTGGCAGCTTATAAGCAAATTTTTACTCTCAAGAGCCAATGCCTCTCATCATAATTCACAAAAAAAATGTAATTCTGAATTTTTTAAATTTCTAAAATAACATCCAATATTAAAATCTTATCTTTCCTCAAGGAATATGAATCTACAATATTTTGTATGTTCAGTGAATGACACATATCCCTTTTACTAGACCTATAGTCTTCCTTTTTACAAATTATTAATCTGTGATCATCAATATAACATTGCTTAAATTTTCCTGACTGGACATTGTATATAATGAATTGCATACATAATCATTAGATAATTGTTTATGGTGGCCAACAGAACAGATTTCCAGAGTAATTTTTCAGACTTCTCTTCACAGCCTGTTATCGAAATGTATATTGATTCTCTCTGCATAGAAGTTAAATTAAACAGTCTACCGTTGAGGTCAAACATTAAATCCATCTGACAGGGTAAATCTTGGATTCAAAACTATAGGCTGAAAGAAAGAAAAAAGTATTACAGCTTTATATACATTTTAACAAAATGTGAGTGACTTTCTTGCGGAGAAACATTGTCACTGTAAATTAAAGATAATTTCTTCCCTCAAAAACTTAACAATTTTAACTTGTGTATTAATGATAGGCAAAACTTAGACCAATTTGGTGATTTGTTAGGTGCCGTAAAAAATTCATACAATCACCCATGAGAATCATTTTGTATTGTATGACGAGGGGAAATGATATTCTTCAACTAAAATACTGTAGGTTTCTAGATGGAGCAGTAAAGGTTCTAAGATGTATGAATTATTATTTGGTTTTTTGGATTACTTATAATTTTTACTATTATATAGACTGTGAATTGTGCAATAGGTTACACAATCCTCATTTATGTGTATTCAAAAACTTAATACAGTGATTAAAATAACTGTACAGTGGGCATAATACATAAT
>NW_022710712.1:0-905 GCF_011630105.1 Anneissia japonica
TGGATGGCGACCGTGCTGATCCCCTGTGTTGTTTGCGTGGCTCTCCCAGTCAGTCTCGGCTACTACTGGGCCTAGCCTAGGCCTAGGCTGGTAGTCAGATCGCATCCTAGGCCTAGGCTCAATAACTATTACACGTACTGAATTATCGTTCCGACAAAATCAGATCAGAAGGTGACAAATTGTCAATTTGTTAGCTAAAAATAGGAAGTATCTACATTAGTAGTAATTTGTAAATTTGTTCGCAAAAGTGGATCTTTTTTCCGCATGAATTTGCATCCCATGTGCTTGAAGTAAATTCTGATCAAATCTGCTAGTGGCATCCGCTCGAATTGACGGGTTCCCTTATTATTAGACCCATGCTCATTGTTACAGATAAATAGATAATTCTGGCATAAAACACATTTGATTCGATTTGATGTTTCAAATGATTATATTTGTGATTTCATGATTTTATGTATTGCAATGCGTCTATGAGGAAATGTTTTTTGGATATGCGGTGCAATATAAATGCTTTTTATTATTTCATGTATTGTTATTACAGTATTATTATTATTATTAAATTATTGTTATTGTTAAATTGTTATTATTGTTACTGTAATTTCGTAGATTTTTATTTTTTTGTCTAATGCTAACATGATTAATGTGAATTTCATCCATGTAACTTTCATATTTTAACCAGCATTCTGATTTCCAATGCATTTCTCCTATACTAGGAGAATATTCTGTCTACCAGGGTAGTGCGCTGCCAGCGTTTCAGGTAGGCCAATGTAAACATTGCAAGGGGTATATAATGTATTTTTTTCTATTTATTTCAGTGTTTAAATACTATACAGGGAATAGGATTAACAATGTCAGTTATATTTAAGGTATTATAACTATGAATTCTGTGGCTGAAAACATTGACT
>NW_022710713.1:0-979 GCF_011630105.1 Anneissia japonica
TGCATTTCCGATCATACAAAGTTCTCCAGACATTATATATTTTTCGCCAAAAAGTGGGGGGGGGGGCCGGGCCCCCCGGCCCCCCCGGTTCCGCCGCCCATGTAACGTACTATTAAAACAAGAATTTTAAATCTAGGCCTATATTTGTTTAAAGATAGGCCTACAGTAAATCATTATTATTATCCCCGAAACTTAGAAATACCGGGTTGGTGTCCGGCGGGGTATTGTTTCATTGGTAGTTAAAATATTATGTTTTTGTTGTTTTCTTTAACTCATTTTGTTTTCAATAATTTTTCTTTTCTAACTATGTATGGTCTATCACGGACTTCACGGATGAAAAAAACACTCATGGGTGATTCAAGTGCCTCCGTGTTTTGCATAAAGTATATTATTGTTATTATTATAGAATGTGTGTTATTAATATAATAGGCGCCCTATGACAATTAAGTAATTATTATGTATTGTTAGTTTTATTGTACATCCTCCGATATGTTTTATGTATAATGTGAAAACGTTTGATGTTGATACGTTAGATTTGTTTCTTGCGTGATACGGTAATAAATAAAAATGTGATGTTAAAAAATATGCGGTTGTATAGTATACAACTTTGTTTCGTCACTTCTTGAAATATGTTTAAATTTTTTATTTATTTTCAATTTTGAGAATTGGTGAATAAAATGAGAAAATATTTTACACATCTTGCGCCTTGTGTTTAACCATTTCCGATATGTTTTATGTACAACGTGTTTTTTCTAATTAAATACATTTGTTGATTTCGCTTGATGGTTGAGAAGGTGACATGAATAAAAAGAGAAAATATTTACTGTATACAACTTCATTTCGTTTGTTGATATGTTTGAATTTTAGATTTTTTTTTTTGCGTTGACATGTTATTCACGCAAAAATATTTACTGTACAATTTATATATATACTGTATATATATATATATATATATATATATATATATATGTAGCGGGTG
>NW_022710714.1:0-961 GCF_011630105.1 Anneissia japonica
TGGGCAGTTTGCACGGAAACGATCTCGGCCGAGGTGGAGGCGGCGGTTGCGAGGACGACTGCCGTTCTTCGCTTTCGTCTGCGGAGTCTTCGGCGAAGGTCCTGCCCTCCCGATCGAAGAGCAATTCTGCGAAGACGTCGACGATCGGCGTCGAACTGCGAAACGGACTTCTCACGAAGTCGGATCTCGGGTGGCAGCACAGCAGAATCCTGGCGCACGTCAGGAATCGAGAAAAGCAATCGGACGAACGATTCCACACGACGTTTCTCCTGTTCACGACGACGACGTTCTCGAAGTACGTCGTGCCCTTCTTGGCGCCGGTCGGCGGACGGCGGTTGGCGCCGTCGGCGTCCCTCGGGTCGACGGAAGCCAGCACCAACGGAAAGGTCGAGAGACTGGTGATGTAACCTTCGTTCTGCCTGCTGGCCATTTTGGCGGTCACGCCGTCGAACGAGGAGGCGTGCATGTACGGGATGCTGTGCCTGACGTGCTGCGTGACGCGCACCGCCTCGTCGTACGCGTCGAAAGCTGGCATCAGCGACGAGATCTCGAGGCGCTGTTCCTGGGCGAACGCCTCGAGGCGCTGTTCCTGTGCGAATGCCAGACCCGGCACGGAGGACCTGAAGCTGACGCTGGGAGCGTCGAAGTCGAACCACGTCAACCGCGCCAGGTGGGAGCCGGCGTTCGCAAGGGCGAACGCCAACTTCTCGTCGTCGGCGACCTCCGGCACCGCGAACGAGAACGCTATCGCCGGATACGCAGCTGCGAACAGTCTGACGGCCTCGTCCGTGTCGCATCGCGACCCCAGAGACGAGTAGCCGTCGTGCTCCGGAACCGGAAATCTTGGAATCCACCTCCTCAGGTAGGCGACGAACTTCCTCTTCCTGTTGCCGTCAAACGCGTTTCTCCAACTTTTCCAGGAATGAATCCACACCCTCCACGGCTCGCGAGATCGTCCGCG
>NW_022710715.1:0-554 GCF_011630105.1 Anneissia japonica
AATTAATTTTTGTGTGTAGCACTTTGTTTATATAATTAAATAATGGTGAAAACAGAGCTCGAATAAATTAAAAGTGATGTGAGTATCGTATCGGGAATAGCCTATCAAATTAAAAAAAAGTTCCTTCTGTTTGCAAATGTGCCGCTGGGGGAATTAAAATTTGATTTCTTGCTGTCAAGGTGAGTGCCATACATATTTACCACTAGGGGCCCCTTGGTATATCGCAGATACAACCCAACCAGGACACTAGCCTAAGAATACTCTAGAAGTCATACCTGTATTATAATGAAGTAACATATAGAATCAGTGTTAATGCGTAGCATTGTGGTATAACTAATCAAATAATGACAGAAACAGTGCTAAATAAACAATGATGTAAAGATCATAACAGGCATAACCTATCAGAGAAAAAGTTCTTTATCAACAGTATGAAAAAGACAAAAGTGCACCCAGTTGGATTTATCAGGAAACAAATATTTCGTATAGGCCCTATATCGTGTAGGCCTATATATATATACATATATACATATACATATATACACACACACACACAT
>NW_022710716.1:0-2354 GCF_011630105.1 Anneissia japonica
ATCATTTCTTTTTTGTAAGATTTAAAAAAACTCTAACTTTGTATCATTTCTTTTTTGTAAGATTTAAAAAAAAAAAAAAAGACTGACTGCAATACTAGTTAATAGGCTACAAAACAAAGACATAAAAATACTTTAAGCTCTCTTACCAGAAGCAAAATATAAAAATTTTGCTCTTGTAGAAATTTATTTCCACATTTCTGCAAAAGACATTTCCTCCAGACATACCAAATGAGGTACAACACCACATTCCTTAATTCCTTAATAGCTTCTAGATTGGAAATAAAATCTGGAATTAAAATCTGCTTTCATCTTCTGACAGTCGTCGTCGGACATGCTCCTTAATCCTGCCAATACATGTTTTGAATATGTCACTTTGCTTCAATTCCATTACCTACTACTTGATACAGTTACATTCTTCACAGTACAATTTCATCTAAACGACTATTGCGAACGTGATCAATGTTGACTCGTGGTCATCTCAGATGAACGAACAAAATCAATACAAAATTTTAACTAACATCATTAAGCGTTGCAGTATGTCCATGCATTGCATTGACGAGCAATCGTATTAATGTTGACTAGTTGGCAATAATAATCACCTTTCTCGCTGCGGCGCATAATATAATTTCATTTGCCTTGAAAACTGACCATCAGCATGTCTTATTTTTTGCCGACACAGATGATCACATTTGTTAATACCTTTGTGTCCAAATTAATAATCAATGTACCAAAAAAAAAACATACATTGAATACAATAGGTTCCTTAAGTGCATGCCTGTCCCGTATTCCCATACACTGTACAAGCCTAAATGTCTAAATGTTTGAGAAATTATAATGCAAAATTCTCCAACTAAACCTGAACTTCAGAGGGTTGGAATATAAATGTTAAAACTTCACATTTACACATTCATTGCCTACCCTGACACATGCTTTTTCATCAATTAAGCACATTATGAATATTCATATAATAAAGCATAGTTATTACCTGGAATTACATATTCATTCATCACTGATAAATAGCAAATATAGTATGCACATTTATCAATGGATGAATGAATTCATTTCTTAGACATATGGATCGTTTGGACACTTGCATGTTCACTGAACATTACTACTGTACCTAATGTTATATCGATCAGCTATCAGTAATCTTCTTGTATTTTAATGTAATTCATAAGTAGCCTCTTCCAATCAGACACTATTTACTAGACTTGGAAAACATAGGCAATCTTAGCCTACCAGTTCCAGATAGTGTTATGGATAGAAAGTCTAGTCTTCTAATCCAGGAACCTGCTACAGTATGAGTTATTGTGTAAAGCTTTGCATTGTAAAATTACTAAACAAGGAGATGATACAGTACCCCGCAGACACATGTTATCACAACTAATAAATTTAATTGACTGAAATCTCATATGTGCCTGCAGTGGATTTTCTTAATTAAATATCAATGCAATGAAGGCGAGAAATTAAGTAACAAAAACATCTTATTTAAAATATGGCCTTACTATTGATACAAAAATTCCAATTCTCTGAATTACATTTTTTTAAAAATATGAATGCTGTTCAAACTGGAGGGATACATAATTGGGAGATGATTTTTCTTTATTTTTCTAAAATAAAACTTTCAATATTCTGAGTACTTCTAAATTGTATAATTACTATACAGGTTAAAAAATCATATTACCTATTCTGTACAGAATATTATATTCTGTACAGAATCAATCAACCTCCAACTAAAGGGATGTTACTGAATTTTATGAAGTCATCCCTAAAAATAGTCTCAAAAACCATTATGGCCTGTATCAGCCAATCAAATTAAAGGAATGAATAACTTTCTCTACTGTATGCATACGATGATGCCATTCTCAAATCAATATTAGCATTTAGCAAACTAACATTTTCAATGATGAGGTGGCTACTGTATACCTAGTCTGAATCAGTATTTTTTTTTATCAATGTATTCAATCTACAATTCTATTATAAATCTATAATTAAGAAATTAAAAATTCTATTAGATAATACATACAGTACTATACAAAAATGGTTTACAATAACACTACATCCATCCTATCAAATATTTTACTATTTAAGAGGACAGTGAATCTAAATATTTCCTATTTAAAATAATAATTGTCATTTTGTGGAGTTTTCCTCCTCATCAATATGTATTGAATTCAGCATTGAGTCATCCACTACTCCCACACACATGGAGTATACTGGTCCTGATGATCCAATCATGAGTCACCAAATTTATCAAAACATAAACAATCCTATATAGTACATACAAAGTATCTAACTATAAAAGCAAGTATAATACTGTAATAATCAATCTACAGTATAATGTTTTTATTTAG
>NW_022710717.1:0-858 GCF_011630105.1 Anneissia japonica
TGGCTGCCTTTTCCCACTTATCCGTCCTTGTTACCCTGGGTTTTCGCGCGAATGTAGGCCTCTACTTCTTTATATTATGAGCTGCACTGTAAATGTTAGCAAAACGTCTAACATTAACTCAACATGGATTATTGTAAAGAAGTTATGCCTACATTATTAAAATACAAAAAGGCCTATTTGATGTTTGTAAAATTAATTTTGTTTCACAAAATAATGATGCTTCGAACATTCCCTGAACATTCGTGTTTCATACATTTTAATTCTGGGAAACTGAATTAATTGGCCACGGCCTCGAGGTCCTTGTCACCCAATCTATTTTGAGAGAAAGATTAGGACAAAAAAAATCGGTACGCGGGAAAGTTGGATTGGTGGTAAACTTTAGCCCTAATTGACAAAATAGATATAAAACGGTCCTCACTCCTGCTGTATAAATGGCCCCCTTGGTTTGTGATAAAATTTGTTAATTTAATTTTTACTACTCTTCTCATTGAAATTTCGCAACGACCAACTAATTTGTTACAGTATTATATTATTATACCATCATTTTCGTCATTACCATAATCAAACAGTGCTGCTGAGCTAGTGCTACTAATCCACTGGCATGTAGGCCTATTTGTGTGTAACTGATACATTTTACAACCCCGGGTTTTAAGAACAATTATGGGACTGCTGAAATTGCTTTCAAAAATAAGAAAAATTTAGGTAAAATTTCAAATGCGATAATTATGTTCTTTTTTTAATCTAGAAAAAATATTTTAGTATTATTTTTACATAGGCACAGTAGGTGTGACAATGATGATATCCTTTGTAATACAGTACAGTATATTTGCTGTGAAATAATATTTGTCTATCTTTAAA
>NW_022710718.1:0-816 GCF_011630105.1 Anneissia japonica
AATCATCTTTAGATTGTTGGTCATGGAACATTGTGACAAAGTTTTACAAATTTCTGATAAAAATAATTAGCTGTAGACTGTTCACAGACAGACAAACAGACAAACAAACAAATAAATTTATGCCACACAAATTCAAACAACTATCAAACGTACCAAGTAAAAAATAGTTTACACTAGTTAAAAATCTTAGTTTTGAGATCCTTTTTTCATTAAATAAAACTTTGCAGAATAACATCAAAAATGGGTAACTGATTGCAAAGGTGGAAAGCCTGTAAAAAAAAAAAAAGCAAAGAAAGAGCTTGATAATGTTGACCATATGTTCAATTGGTATGTACAGTTTAAATGTGTATGTCCCAACTCCGGTATAATCCCACCTCCTACATTACGCCTAACTTCGCGTACAAGCATTTCCCAGGGTATAATTTGGTGAGTAGGCCTAGACCTAGGTCGGTGAATTGTACAAATGCTCACAAAAAAACACATAAAAGCGTTGTCTCCGAATCTGGCAGACCCGAAACTCTTTCAATTGATTAGACCAAACATTGGTGCGCCGTAAAGTTTAATACCGTAAGCACAGCCTTGTAAATCCTTGTTGTTTACTGCCGCTAACAACAAACAGCTTGCTAACAGCGGCTATAATTGGATCATAAATTCACAACATGTTCCACATAAACTCGACTGCTAATAAAAATAACTTGTGACATCATTCATTACAAGTGGGCAGTCTTTCACATGCGATGGGTGATGGGTGAAGTCAATCATGACATCATCACTGCAACTCCCAATGTTATTTGCCTACTCCCCACAGCACAAACT
>NW_022710719.1:0-779 GCF_011630105.1 Anneissia japonica
CATGGATAACATCAACAATAAATCTAAATTGCTAACGAGCACAAACATTTTAAAACGGAAAAAAATACGAAATGTTTATATTGAAAACAAGTCCAAGTATTAAATATCTATTTTTTAAAGAATTGGAACCTCTGGATGGCCAGAAATGACACTCTCAAGACTGTGACAGGCATGTCACATTTTTATTTTTTTATTCCGACAACCTGTCAAATTGGGGGGGGTCCTGATGTGGTTTGGGATGTATGTAATTTTGTAATCTAATACACTGTGATTGTGTAAGTGACAACTAAGTACAATTCAATTGGTAAATTTTTTTTTATTGGTTGAGAATCTATGCTGTAGCCAATACATAAAAGCCTTTTGTTTTGAAATGCCATATAAACAACATGTCTAAAAGTCCAGGTGTTATTTATCTCTTGTTTATTTGGGAATAATCATCTATTTTATGGAATAAATACAGAGTTCCTTCATTATATTAAAGTTTTGGTTTGTTTATTTAGTTATGTAATCAAAAACTACAGTTACACCTTATTTTACGGGAACCTTAATTTGTTTATTTGTTATTTCATTTGTTTTATGAAATGGCAATAATAATAATAATAATAATAATAATAATAATAATAATAATAATAATAATAATATTGGCAATAAATGGTTACAATACTGTAACTTACAAAGCAACTTTTAAAAAATAGTAACATTGCATATGCGTTAAAAAAAGATGCTGTTAAATTAGTATTAGAAACTTTTTAGTAGGAATACATATATACAGTACAGTA
>NW_022710720.1:0-520 GCF_011630105.1 Anneissia japonica
GTCATCGTCGACATAATTACGGACGAGATTAAGCTTGTGGGATTCGGGTCGGCTGTGGAGACGGGCAGTGGTGGTGGTGGTGGTGGCGAACTGGAACAGGAACTGGAAAGGAACTGCGTACGATCGCTTTGTGCACTTCTCGCAACGATGGACGCTTCCGGTAACCGGGAGTTGGCAACCAGGATGATGATGATAACACCACCGACGCTTTCCGAATTATCCAAAGATCCGTGGATTACCTGTTTGTCGTCGTCGTAGAAGTGGTACTTTCCTCGACGTCTTTTGCCAGTTTCCTCACCTGATCGCACGTGACGCTGAACGTTCGAAAATCTACCGAAGTGGGAACCTCGCCGTCGACTATTTTCTGAGCCATGAACCTTTGTAATCCCCTGAAAACGAGCAATTGTTCCGTACACACGCGTCACAACTGGGAATGATGTGCATGTCGAAATGACTTCGAACCTCGTCCTCCGTCAAATCTTTTAACGATTCCTCCATGCCCGCTATGCTATTTCTGATC
>NW_022710721.1:0-541 GCF_011630105.1 Anneissia japonica
TTCCGCTGAATGTTTTATCATATGTGACATGCAATCAACTTTCATTGATAGGCTAATGTTGTTACAATGATTCTAAAACATAAACCGTCTACCATCACCCACATACAAACCATACACATCGACAGTGTATTCAGTCGGAGCAGGGAGATGTATAATAACGGAGGTGCTGAGTTGATGAGTACATATGGTTAATGGAAAATATCAATAGTATATTTATGCTTTGACTTCCTTTGATTTTATGATTTCCTGAAAGCAAGAAATTTAGACAAGGGCAATACAAAAAAAACAATAACTTTCTTGCAAATCATTAGTGTGAATCCAATCTTCCATTGTTTTACTTGGGTGTAATTTAATAAATTAACCACTCCTTTCCCATTTTTAAGAATGTCAAATATCTGTATTTTTTAAAATAATTTTCTTGTGTTTTAGTTTCAGATGCACTTCGGCTATCATTTCTTAAGCATCGACTCTTAATGCTGGTCAACACCGATGCAGTTCTCGAATGTTTATTCGAACACCCCCCCCCACCCCCCTTTAGCGC
>NW_022710722.1:0-803 GCF_011630105.1 Anneissia japonica
CTGATGAATATATGATATATAATATATATATATTAAAAAAATAAAGATTCCACGTTTGCTTCGATAGATAAAAAATATAGAAAGACAGCAATATAAAACAGCTATGAGTTGCTATATTAAAAGCAATATAATTTATTAATTCACAAATATTTCAAACACTCCTGTGTTCTTCCTCAGTGTGAGGACAACTGACAAAAAATACAAAGTAAAGCAATATTCACACACGAAGCGAAAACAGAACATCGAATCAACGGTAAAGAACAAAGGCGCGTAATAAGATGCGCATCCTATACGTTCTACTTAATATGGAATAAACAAAGTATATAAAAGCTGGATAAAGGCCTAGGAACCAAGAAAAAAATTAAGTATATATAAATGAATAGTCTGATAAGTAATCTAAGTCTTTATTTAAACCGTTAATATAAGAATTGGTTCTAAGAGAATCCACTTCAATTCTTCTTTGCGTCTATGTGAGAGGGATAAAAAGTTATTAGCGACCAAAATAAATCTTATGTCATTAATGCTATGGTTAGGTAGATTGAAGTGACAGGCTACTGGGAAACCAGTGGAGTTGTCTCTGATGGTTTTTTTTTTGTGATTATTAAATCGGAGGCGGAATTTAGTGCCAATGTAATTACCAATTTGACATTTGTTACAAAATAAAATGTAAATAACGTTAGAAGAATCACAAGTAAGTGGAGGGGGTCTAATAGTAATATTAGTACTAGGAATAGTGAATGTCAGAGGTGCACATGAAATTGCAAACTTGACATCTGGGTTTACTACATTTAACGTTACCAGAA
>NW_022710723.1:0-1093 GCF_011630105.1 Anneissia japonica
ATTTTAATATTTAATAAAGAACGATTGAATGATGCGAAAGAATGTCCTATTTAAATAATGATTGGGAGAACAGAAAAGAGTATAAAAATACCAATTTTTAATATTTCAAATTTCTTTCATGGGTTTTGTACTAGTATCAAGTTAGTTCAAAATAATAATGTAAAAACATCAAAGAGTTATGTATTTTTAACAAGTGGGATTAGTGTTAATGTTCATTAATTTTAACTGGAGGGTGTGTTCCCATCCCCCTCCTCACATTCTCTTATATTATACCATTGATTACATTGTATGTACTGCACAGTACTTGTGTTACAGGGAAGCTATTTATAGGAAGGATATACGAGCTGCTCAGTAGCTATTACTGTCAATTGAGATGCTGGTTTTCTTTAAATTGTACTGTATCATCTTTGTGTGTGTTAACAGTCATATCGATTAAATTGTCCTGTTTATGTCTTAGTGCAATTCCATGATATTCTGTATGATGTTATCTTTTTGTATTTTTACCTCATAAACATAATTTGTATCAGCACTTTCAACTGTCAAATTACATTTTATTACATTACATTAACAAACGGAGAGAGCTGTTTCAAGAGTACTGTATTTATGTCAAATTTGATTTTTGAAATGACCAACTAATTTTGGTTTAATAGTATAAACATGATCACAAGTAATATTATATAAACTGCTATATATGCAAATTTGCTCGCATGTGATTGGTGCAATCCATCATATTTAAACAATACTGCAATCAAGGAAATTGCAGGTGTTCAAGATACCTAATTATAATCAATTGTTACAATCCCCGAAAGGCTGCTATTATTATTAATCAACAGTATATTTCATCCTTGCCAATGGCATGATTTTCTTTGAGTATATCATACGAATCCAATCTCATTTCGGTTTCTTGTCTTCTTAAAGGATTGCGGACACAGCAGTTATCCAGCATGGCAGATAATATCCCATCTCCTTGTGTATTCTGCGGACCATCAGGAGCAGGCAAAAGTACTTTGATTAAAAAACTGATGGATGAATATAAAGATGTATTTGGATTTTCAGTCAGCCGTAAGTTTGAATATCCATTCTTATTTTCAAT
>NW_022710724.1:0-352 GCF_011630105.1 Anneissia japonica
TTGCCAATAACAGGCCCTTAAATTTTTTGCTATAGATCGACTAAAATGTAAATTAATATTTAATAAATTTAAATCAAATTTAGATGAATCTTAATATTGTGATTTTAAATAGCAGTGGTGGATTTAAGGGAGAGGGGTGGTAAAAAAAAATTAATCGGCCAAACGCATCAGGTTATTTTCGGGCGTCTAGAAAAGACAAATTTCCTTTAAGATGGTGCTATCTTGATCGGACCCACTTTCGCCCCACCACCTCCTCTTTTTTCGGCCCCGGCCCTCCCCCTTTGGGACATCTCTGGATTTGCCTCTAAATTGGCCTGCATGCCAGCAACTAAAGAACATAGGCTATTTATTT
>NW_022710724.1:414-687 GCF_011630105.1 Anneissia japonica
ATTTCAATCAAATGAATGTACCCACTGTTGTCTTCTAATCGGATTAAAATCTGGCCGAATTTTGGCCGATATTGAAAAAAAGTTTGGCCGAATTTGGCCGTGAGATGGCGTGTGTTTGGCCGTGAAGCCTGTCGATTATCTGGCAACCCTGCAGAACAACTTCT
This sequence comes from Anneissia japonica, assembly GCF_011630105.1. NCBI lineage: Eukaryota > Metazoa > Echinodermata > Crinoidea > Comatulida > Comatulidae > Anneissia > Anneissia japonica. The sequence continues at coordinate 579 of NW_022710724.1, forward strand.
GAGAGAACGTCGCTGTCTAATTTTTAAAAATACATTATGTTAACATGTTAATACCAATGGGTCGTTTAAAATGACATATAATATTTGATTAAGCTGCACGAGTAATGAA
>NW_022710725.1:0-1075 GCF_011630105.1 Anneissia japonica
TTCATTAATCAAACTATCGTAAAATTATTATTATTATTATTATTATTATTATTATTATTATTATTATTATTGTTGTTGTTGTTTGTTTAATTTTTGTTTTATGTATATGCTTAGGCCTATATAATATATATTGTATACATTTAATAATTTAATTAGAAATAATTATTTAAACTAATTGTTAAACAAATATAATATAATGTTAATAATAATATAGGGCAAGCTAGACCTAATCAATTATTGATATAATAAAGGCAAATATTTAGAACATCATTAATAGAACACCTTCATGACAGTCCAGCCCTCCAAATCTTGTTTTAATAAATAACTGAATTCACTTCAATGATATATTTTGATCTTAATTCATTATTATTATTATCATTCACTTTTTATTATTATTTATTTATTTATTCATTTATTATTATTATTATTATTACTATTATTATTATTATTATTATTATTATTATTATTATTATTATTATTATCTGCATTATTATTATTATTATTATTGTTATTATTATTATTATTATTATTATTATTATTATTATTATTATTATTATTGTTATTATTATTATGTCTTTGCCATTAACATTATCATTGTTTCTCTGGAAGGCATCTTGTACAGGAACATATTTTTGTCTAATCAGTCTCATTGCGTTTTGAGTGTAATAAAATTATGAATTATGAATTATACCGATGTCATCTATCGATAAAAACATCGATTCGATTAATTAACAGCAGCTTTTCGCATTGTGGCAGTGCCGATAGAAAACAGCAACTTTTTGGCACTGCGGCAGTGCCGATAGAAAACGGCAGCTTTTTGCCACTGCGGCAGTGCCGATAGAAAACAGCAGCTTTTTTTGGCATTGCGGCTGTGCCAAATCGGCACTGCGACAGTTCCGATAGCCACTACCATAGAAAACAGCAACTTTTTGGCACTGCGGCAGTGCCGATAGAAAACGGCAGCTTTTTGGCACTGCGGCAGTGCTGATAGCCACTACCGTTGCGAAGGGCGAGGTATTTAAGTTATACCAAACAGGTCGGTCACTCATGGTTGACCCTACTATATTAAATACAT
>NW_022710726.1:0-1258 GCF_011630105.1 Anneissia japonica
TTCCATTATTCATGCAGGGTGACAAGAGACATTCATCTATCTCCACTTCACAGTCAAAACCCTCATAACCATCAAGACACACACAGGAATAGTTGTTGACTGTATCTAGGCATGTTCCATTATTCATGCAGGGTGATGAGAGACATTCATCTATCTCCACTTCACAGTCAAAACCCTCAAAACCATCAAGACACACACAGGAATAGTTGTTGACAGAATCTAGACATGTTCCACTATTCATGCAGGGTGATAAGAGACATTCATCTATCTCCACTTCACAGTCAAAACCCACATAACCATCAGGACACACACAGGAATAGCTGTTGACAGCATCTAGGCATGTTCCATTATTCATGCAGGGTGATAAGAGACATTCATCTATATCCAGTTCACAGTCATACCCCTCGTAACCGTCAAGACACACACAGAAATAGTTGTTCACAACATCTAGGCATGTTCCATTATTCATGCAAGGTGACAAGAGACATTCATCTATCTCCACTTCACAGTCAAAACCCTCAAAACCATCAAGACACACACAGGAATAATTGTTGACAGCATCTAGGCATGTTCCATTATTCATGCAGGGTGACAAGAGACATTCATCTATCTCCACTTCACAGTCAAAACCCTCATAACCGTCAAGACACACACAAGAATAATTGTTCACAGCATCTAGGCATGTTCCATTATTCATACAGGGTGACAAGAGACATTCATCTATCTCCACTTCACAGTCAAAACCCTCAAAACCATCAAGACACACACAGGAATAGTTGTTGACTGTATCTAGGCATGTTCCATTATTCATGCAGGGTGATGAGAGACATTCATCTATCTCCACTTCACAGTCAAAACCCTCATAACCATCAAGACAAACACAGGAATAGTTGTTGACTGTATCTAGGCATGTTCCATTATTCATGCAGGGTGACGAAAGACATTCATCTATCTCTACTTCACAGTCAGAACCCTCATAACCATCAGGACACACACAGGAATAATTGTTCACAGCATCTAGGCATGTTCCATTATTCATGCAGGGTGACAAGAGACATTCATCTATCTCCACTTCACAGTCAAAACCCTCAAAACCGTCAAGACACACACAGGAATAGTTGTTCACAGCATCTAGGCATGTTCCATTATTCATACAGGGTGATGAGAGACATTCATCTATCTCCACTTCACAATCATAGCCCTCATAACCGTCAAGACACACACAGGAATAATTGTTCACAGCATCTAGGCATGTTCC
>NW_022710727.1:0-2005 GCF_011630105.1 Anneissia japonica
ATCAACAAACAATGACGTAATATTGTATAATAATAATAATAATAATAATAATAATAATAATAATAGTAATAATAATAAGATAAAGCCTGGACTTACCGTATTTAATTATGCATACAGGGTGCCTTTACAGAAGAACGGTAGACTTGCCTAAATGCTGTTGAACTTTATTCCCTCAGGTCATTGGTAACTAAAAGTAAACATATATTTATCAATTAATGGCATCAACCAAAAAATATTAATTAAAGAAAAGTTAATAAACAATTAATAGAATCCACAAATGAGCTGCAGTCATACAGGCAATACAAAAATAGTATTCAGCACAATCAAAAATTGTGAATGACATTGTGACCTGTTCCGACACTGAAAGCAGACTTAGAAATCTTAACTGTAATATTATAGCCAGCAACATCTCATGAAAAATACAAAAACGTCATGCCTAAGAATCACTAGGCCTAGTAAAAATAATTAGATTAGGCCTATGTGCCAGTACCAGGGTAAATACAGGGCCGCTAGCATGAGACAGACAAGGCACATTTGCCTCATCTATCATGATATTTTCAGGTTTGTTCTTGATTTAAAACTATGAAAAGGAGTATTTGTCATTAAATGCCTCGCAGTTCAATACACACTTAGGCCTAGACCTACAGCACAGGATAACTGTAGAACTAGGCCTAGCTAGGACCCGTATTTAGATAGAACCATGTCACAAAACCAAAAAACCTGACGTCAAATATAACACCAACAACAAACTATTGCAGAAAACGGATTTTTTTTCCCGAGGGCATGAGCATTAGACCCTCAACTCCCAGTGCACCTTTGTGCTCCCTTTGCTAGAAAATCTGTTCCTACTTTTCTTTTTCAACCCTCTGGCTACCTACCTATGCCTAGGGCTGGCTTGACGTGTTTTCCTAGCCCCGGCCCCAGGCCAGGCTTTGGCCCTAGGCCTACCGACGGCTCTGGCTTGTTGACGTGATTTTTATTGTGTGTTTTTTCTAAAAGACAATAACGTAATGTATATAAAATAATAAACTTACCTTCCATAGTTTCATAAAATTGTATACGATCAGATTAAAAGTTAGGGTTTCTAAAAGTATCAGCAGATAAGTTGAATTCAGAAAACGGACGTCACATAGCCTAGGCCTACATCATCCAACGAAAAACAGGCGCAAAGTGGCAATCGGTCAACGGTTGCGCGCGTTCGCGTAGATAAATTGTCACATGACGCTTGTTGACGAATCAGTAAATTTTATTCGTAGCTAAGACTCATTATAAATGCATGGATGATGACGGTGACTACGTAGATTTATACATATAGATTAACGTGTTAAAGTTAAAGAAAACAATTAAACTGAATAAATTGGTTCAAATTTGATTGTACCTATGTTAATTGTTTGGGTGTAGCATTGGGTACGTTTGGTCTTTATAAAATATGTTAATTAAATTTCTGGAATAAAGTGGTGGTCATTTTTGGTTGCGAGATAACGTTGTGAACGCTGTGATTTAATTGTGATAAACGTGTTTGCAAGTATTTTTCTTACGTTATTATAACGTTTTTATAACTTTTTGTACAAGGAAAATGCGAATAAAATGCAATATATGGCGACGTTTTAAAATCGTTTTAAAAACGATTTTCAAAAACGATAACAATTTCTCTGACAATTGGTGAAAATTTGGTTTTGATATAACGTTCTGTGAACGTTGTGATTTCGTTCTAATTATACATTTGTTGAGGAGTCTGCGTACGTTATTATAACGTTTTTATATCGTTATGGTGCATTAAATCTGCAAACAAAAGGCAATATTACAGAGCGACGTTTTAAAATCGTTTTTAAAACGTTTTATAAAAACGATAACATTTTTGATAAAAGTTGGTGAAAATTTGGTTGTGATATAACGTTCTGTAAACGTTGTGATTTCGTTCTATTTTATGCACCTGTTTGTAAAGCCACAATCGCACTGGACTTTTTTTGGTAAAACTAACCAACACGTTGGCTAGTTTTACCAT
>NW_022710728.1:0-1095 GCF_011630105.1 Anneissia japonica
CAGGTAGGTCACAATATTCATTTATCCATTAGGCCCTAGTTGATTTTGGGTACAGTATTTGTATTCTGGTGATGGTTTTCATTGATCCAAATTCAAAAGCGCTGTCATTGCATTCCTCCTTGTTTACGCTGCATGCATGATACAGCTGAAATTCTAGTTCCCAATGATAGATTAAACTAATTACCAGAAGGCCTAAGAAAGAGAAACAAAATACATTTAAACATTAAACAAAGATTAAAAGTATAAAATAAAAGTATAAAAATAAAGCTTAAATTTAATAGAGGTGGAAACGTAAAGGTTAAACATCATGATACTTGTTGGCAAAATATAAACAAAAATACAAATGGAATTTAAAAATGACTTCTTGGTGGATCTATTTGAATTTTATTTGATGACACGAGGCCGGCCTGATCGATTGAAATGAATGTGTTATGCATACGGTGCAAAATATGTTTTTATTATGTGAAATATGAGTTGATTGACGACGGTATTCCAATGAAAAAATAATTTTTTAAAAATCATTTAAATAAATAATGAGATGGCATTTTTTGGCATCAAATTTTACGTTGGATTTGCAGGATTATTGTATATTATTGTAATTATACTATAAATCATTGCATCCAATCGTTTCATAAAGCTAGCGAACTATTTATTTGATAGGCCATACTGACCTGACAGTACCATGAATAACCGTCGCGTGTGGGAAAAGTACACATATACTGTAGACCTAACAGTCAGGAAAGGGATCGTGGTATAATTTCCTGGGTTTGGTTTAACGGATTGATCATAGTATATTACAGTTCTTAAGATTAGATAGTATAATACATACTCCAAGTATCGAAAAGCACGCCATCGTGTTGGGATTCAATATTTCGACATTAATTATGTCATCATCAGGAATGAAAAATTTTCCATATTGCAGGCTTATATGCACAATTAGGCCTACCAGAAATGTTTAACTAATCAAAACATTACCTCTAGTAGGTGACATAGCTGTGAATAAACTAAAGATCAAAGTCGTTAAAAAATTATGAAAGATCTGATAATCTTTCTATTATTTCTTATTAAAACAGTATTATACTCAATGACAGTCAA
>NW_022710729.1:0-1607 GCF_011630105.1 Anneissia japonica
ATATAATTGAATATGTAATAATGTTTTGCCCACACTATGATGACATTACTTTCATGAAATTTAAATAATATTTTGTATTTATAATATTCAAATCTCATAATTTTTTGACAGGATTTCTTATTGTATACCCTATTACAGCATGTGTTTATTTAAATTAAAAATGATGAAAAAATTGTGGGTTACCCCCTCAAAAGTTTAAAAAAAATGTGGTGACATGGTCAGATAATTATGGTCATAAATAGGTCATTTAAGATCAATATTGTATGACATCTTAATAATACATCTTCTCAGATTGTTATTAAATAATCAGAACAGTGGCAAGATTCTACTAGTGAAATACCTTATATATGTAAGTATGTGTATAAGTATACAGACTATGCTATATATAAATTAAAATACTTTGCTGTGTAGTAGTATATAAATACAATACTAGTTAATACTAGTTAAAAGATAGAATAATAATAATGTTGTAATATATAAATATGTATCTCGACCACAGGTCTCTGTGGTTGAGTTGGTAAGACCTTCGCACGTTAAGAAAAAGGTGCTGAATTCGAGTCCTGGTGGAGGCAATGTTTCCTTTTCATTCGGATCAGATTTTCCTATTCTGTTGCATTTAAATTCTACATTATTATTAACAAAATGGGTTTATCCCATTTGTCTATTAAATTAAATAAGTATATAAATTAAAATTATTTTCTATTATTTGTTTTTATATTATATATGCGCCTAAATATAATGTCATGTAGACGTTCAGCCCTCATAGTCAGCAAATTGAAAATTAATTTAAATATTGTTAATCCGTCATAAAAAATATATATTATAATGTCAACTGAATATATACATATATATATATATATGTATGTATATATATATATATGGTATACATATATATGTATATATAGGTAAATGATAAAAGCAATGCTTATTGTTATTTGTTTATATATAGGTTTATATATACATGTATATAGGGATATACCTTATTATCTGTATATCTAATAATATATATAAAGAAATGTTTGTATACAGTGAGTTTAATGACAAGAAAAATATATAAAAATTAATTTAAAGCATATTAATCTCACTGAAAATTGTACATACATAATTGTACATACTATATATATATATGCATAGGCCTATATATATATTATATATATATATATTTCATAGTAAAACATTTGAATTCTGAGAGTGGATATGATTCTAATGTTCTAATGTAAAACATGAGTTATGTAATTTTTAAGATACCATACAATATTTGACCTTGAATGACCTTAAATGACCTATTTGTGGCAATCTGACCAGGTAAAAAATGGTAATGGTATGGTATATATATTGAATGATCTTAAATGACCTTTTATGACATTAATGACCATCTGACCATGTCACAAGTGTTATAAATCCTTGACCATGATATATAATTTTAGATATCATAGGCCTAATTCTCATTGAAATGGTTTAAAAACCCATATATTGATAAATATAGGATTTGCGTTGCAGCAATTTTGAAATTCAAGATGGCTGCCAGAATGACCTCGAATAAAATATTGTAGTTCATTGTAAAGATTTTGAATTCTGAGAGTCTGGGTATGGTTCTAATGTAAAAT
>NW_022710730.1:0-1732 GCF_011630105.1 Anneissia japonica
ATGATAATAATATAATACTGTCAAATAAAATGTCATGTGGACACATAACTATCAAAAAAGGAATGTTATCATCATCATATTTTTGTTGTTTATTCTGACTAAAAGGTTGGAGAGAGGAATTAAGAAAAGGTTTGTAAAAAAGCGTTGTTTATAAAATGTGGGTCTTCAGATTGTAAAATTGACTAAGTACGACTGATAAACTTTGTTTTTACTACTTAATCATGCAAAGATATCTTTTCGGAGCACCAGTGGAGAAAGCTAAAGCCGGTTTTCCACTAGTTAGATTTATTCACAAAAAATGGAAAGTGTTGGTTTGCTTCCTGAGCTCTGATTGGTTGCGCATTTTATTTTGCTTCAAAAAAAGTAGAAACATTTTGAACTACTAATTTCACTGAAGCGAAAACTCCGATAAAAATGTGAATGCGTGTACGCATGAACTGACGCTTTTGATTTGCACAAATAAATTTGCCTAGTGGAAAACCAGCTTAAGGCTACTGGCACCTCATTGTGATTGGTCAGTTGAAAATTTAATTGACAATCTTGAAAGGTCTATTATACAAAAGGCATTTAAACCAGCAAATTACATGAATAAAGCATATTTCTGATTTTTCCCCCCACTTCTACAGGTCAGAGGGGAAAAATTCAAATAGGCCTGGTCCCCCCTGTCCTCCAACCCCATAACTTGGTCATCAGACGAAAATAGTATAAATTTGCCTATACAAATAACATTGTTTTGATTGCTACTCCCTAATATTGTGGGCTAACAGCATAATTTTGGGCCATACTAAGTCATAAAAACACTTCCTAAGAACCTTACCGGGGATTTTATTAGGAACTCTGACCTAGGCTCCAGTGGACCCCTTGGTATCGGGACTCCACTGTCAGACTTATCAGCAATTATTCTATTTGAAGTTATGGCTAATTGAAAATCCAACTTTACAAATATGTCATAATTGAGAGCTAAAAAGGGGTATGAACCCGAAATGTCAAATTGCCATAACTTCTAAACGACTTGGAATTGGCAAGTCAAATTGTGGGTTTGTTCGTTAGACATGTTGGTGCATATTATATTCGAGTTTCAAAAAAATCTAAGATGGGACCCATTTAAAATTTGTTCAGTTGGCATGGAATGACCCAATTCTCTGCCCAATCATATTACAGTAGAACTGACCTTAAAGATACGTCAACATCTACCTTAAAAACATTATTTTAAATGCTATTTAATTACCTAACTTATTAAAATTCACTTTCACCTTTAAATTGAAAAACTTTTAATTTTCTGTGCTTGTTGTAATTATATATTTCATTATAGTTTATCATTTGATTTTATATCTACATTTGTTTTTAACTGAATCACTCTGGAAATTACATTTGTAATGAGAGTGCATTTTAGGATAAAGAAAGAATAATTCCCCAAACAAGGAACCCCTTACGTAAAGAAAGAAAAAATATTTGTTGTCGTTATTGTCAAAAGAGAACAAAAGAGGGCGTTATATTAAGCGCATGCGTCCTTTCATTCCCGGAAATTAATAATTTCTGCTCTTTAAGACAGGTAATCAAGCATTTTGTATTAACAATTTGTACTGATATAGTAATTCATAATCATATAATTCATATAATAATATAATCAATATTTAGGTACATGAAAATTTGTGATCAATTTAGCACTCTTCTGGACCAATAGACTTGAATTCCAACAGTAGGCTATGAAGATAAAAATATGCCGCAAGCT
>NW_022710731.1:0-516 GCF_011630105.1 Anneissia japonica
GTTTGTTGATGGTAGTGTAGGATCTATAAAATAGGGACACATGGGAATACCTTGATATCTTTCCACTATAGTGAAGAAAACAAGTTTTGAGTTTGCGATACTCTACGTCAGTACGTTCTTGTCTGTATTTTTTTTTTTCAAACATGTCCGGAAAAACCGAATCAACTGCTACTACCAACTCGGAGGTTATTCGAGGAAAAAATATCAACATGGAAACTGAAAGAATTGCACGAGAAATTAATTCAGCGTTTGTAGCATATAAACTAGGCAATGATATGGAATATAGAGGAGATATGAACTGTAATTTTTTCAAATATTGCGAAAAGATGTATAATGCATGCGATGAACATGTTTATAATTTGATAAGAGAAGTATCGCTTGATTCAAATGAGAATATTGAGACGTTTTTAAAAGACGTTTTAACAGAGATGTTTAGTGATAATATCATAAAATGGGGCCGTATAATTATGGTGTTTGTGATTGGAGCGAAATTAGCTGTGTTATGTAAAGATAGAA
>NW_022710732.1:0-2032 GCF_011630105.1 Anneissia japonica
ATTTTATTCATATCACATGTTTTTTGAACATCATATACTGGTTGTTTGACATCCCGTAGCAGATTGATTATATATTATGTCAAAGCAAAGCTTAGGCCTAGCTAGAGGGTAGAGCGCCGTACGGCTAGGCCTAGCCCTAGTCTAAAAGATTTTTTTTCCGGAAAAATCTGCGTGGAAATTGGCCCTTATTTTTCCAATTGCGCGGGCGGTTTTTATGGCATTTTTTTGTTTGGGTGGAGGCTTCTAACTAGGCCTAGCCAATTCATAGTCTGGGGTCTACCTTCCTAGGCTAGGCCTGTTATAGCCTAGGCCTAGGCCTAGTCTAGCGAGGTCTATATGCCTAGGATAGCCCTTCTTTGCCTATCTAGGCTAGGCCATCTTTGGCTAGGCCTATACTGTAGGGAGGGTTAGGGTGGTACTAAATACTAATAGACTAAGGCCTATTGCCGTGTTTGGCCTATTTTAGCCTAGTTAGTTGGTGGGTGTATACCCAGGGAAATTCCATTTTAACCAAATAAAAAAAAATATCCTTTTAAATCTGACATAAGCGTGCCCTATTTAAAGTTGTATGGATGGAAAACCAAACGGAATATTTTAACATTGCATGCATAATTTAAAGCGTATCTTTGATATTTTTTTTCTGAAAGTATTTGTAGACTAGAAGTCAACTGAGCCATTAAAATCATACCCTGGGCTTCTATTTGGGGAAATAGAACGTGTCTGAGTTATGATAATTGGGCCTAGTCCTTCTATTATGTTCTATAAAATCATTAGTTTAATAAAAAAAATGCATTTCTGTTATTTTCAGGTGTACTTGTGGAAACTGCGTCGTGGAAGAGATGTGGGGAAATCGTTCCTGCTGTCAAGAAGCTGTCTCTTATACACATCTAGATGTGTATACATGTAAAATAAAAGAATTGGTTAGCATCCCCTCCCAACCATCAGAGAGGCCACTGACTTGAATGATTTTTTTTTTTTTTTACAAAACTCCATTAAATATATAGGTCTATTTACCACCCATCCGCATGATAGCCAGATCACTTGCAGTTCTATGCTCTACTGTTGTTCTATACTATTGTAGCCACATGGCATCCATGATGCCTGTTGTGTTGGAGTAATATAAATTGTGCATTATTATTTAGAGAAATTGCATTATGACTGTTATTCATAGGCAAAGTTTCTGCTTGGTTTAGATGAATTACATAATTTCTTGTATGCAATTTTGGTCTCATGGTTTTCCTTGTGACACTATTTTTTCATGTTTGATGTGAGAAAAAAAAAATCTTCCTCCCTACCATGAAAATAAGCTTTGAAGCAGAATTCTTGTCCTCATATTATCTAAAACTTCATAACGGAGGGTCGTACCACCTTATTTTTTTAAGTGTAGTATAAATCATGTTTTTAACACAGGAAACTCTCATATGGTAAATAAAGCAATGCTAGTCTAGAGTACTACTAGTACTACTGCACTGTGGAAAAGGCGTGTATTACATTACCTGTGTTGTATTGCAGATTAAATATTTTTTAAGTTTTCATGAATTCATGTTCCATCTTTTTTTAACAGATTGAAAAGGTTATGCAAAAAAACAATGAAGAGCCATACCACACATCCTTGGTTTGAACCAGCCATCTTAAATCCTGTAAAACTACAAATTGCATATTGGCAGTATGTTTCACAATACCAGGAGCCTGTGACCGAAGGGGGAGTCGAAAGGTAAAGAATACATAGATGAATTATCTTTGTACTTCTCTACTCAAACATATATGTATTTCCCTGTTTGCAATTTCTGCAGGTATTATTCTCCCGAAGATGACTGAAGCAACTCAATCAAAACGTTGAGAGTTTCTTAACTACAACAGTTCTTTTCAAAACTGCCTATGTGGTGTACCGCAAACATCAACATATATTTTTGTTTTATTAGGCATACATTAGTTAATATTTTGGGTGGTACCTTACTTTTTCTTCATGTGTGCACTTACATGCAAGTCTTGCAAAATACCCCACTGCTTACAAGTGGAATTGACCAATAAA
>NW_022710733.1:0-1185 GCF_011630105.1 Anneissia japonica
TGAGTCACTCGTCGTTGGATGCGAATGCAAAAAAAAAAAAATTGGTTTTTTTTTTTTTTCTACTACAAGGATCTACAAAAAGTACTGAATGTATTCCATTGATTAAAAATGACAGACACCAAGAAAATGATTGATAGAAATAATATAACAACCCTGGTTCAATCTAGTTCCCATGTGGCAAACCATCCCATGGATCCACAATGTTAATAGGGAGCTTTCCTATGTTCTCTGCACAACGTAGATTTGGTGAAATAGCGCCCTGGAATCCAGGTGACGTGGAGAACTTAATAATAGTGACGTCATTATGTTGAAGGTTCTACCACGTCATGAAATCTAAAGCTTCCTAGAGCCTAAAAGACCCCAAAGAGTAGGGTTAGCAAATTCCCCATCAATCATACTGTATATACCCAGTAAACATTTATAAACTTGTATTCATAACTAAGTGTAAACTTACCAATTGACCGAGTACCAGAACAGCGAACGCCAGCATCTTCATGATGGTTGCAGTTATTTTCCCCCCAATTGTTTTGAATGCAATTGATGATTTCACGCTCATTTCCGACACAAGATACATCATCCAGAAGGATTTTCCCTACGGAATATATTTTATGATTATTTGCCATCCTTTATAAACAAAATCAGTATGATACGCGCATGTTTTACCAATCTTTTTGTTACTGGAAGAACGATCTTTGATTCCCACCAAATCCCCATCCCAATATTGTTCAATTACAAATAAAGTATTTGTCAAGGAATTGCATCTTAATAAATAAGTTTAAATACCTTTTCCCGGTCCAAAACCTGGGGAACGAATAGCATCAAGAGCATGGCCGTATCCCAACTGTTGACATACAACTTCTGCATCGGAAATATCCCACATATCATCGCACACTGTTCCCCATTCTCCATTTACAAAAACCTAAAAATATATAGAGACGATTATTTATACAATACGCCTTTTTCACGAATCGGTAGACATCTTGAAGTGTTGACAAACATTGCGAATCAGCGGTGCGTAACCAACAGAAATAAGATAAGCTTTTGGGCGGATTTTTTGACATCATGTTATTTAAAAAATCCTAACTCTATAACGGGGCGTCGTATCAAAAAAAAAATCCACCAAAATGTTCTTAAAAGACTAGTCTACACCACTATATGATTGAAAAAAAATTGAAAAATTTTGTT
>NW_022710734.1:0-1116 GCF_011630105.1 Anneissia japonica
GGGAGGGAGTTTCACAGACTAAGCATGGTTTGAGGCTGTGGTAAGAACATTTATGATTAGGGAACCTCTACATGGCCTGAAATTACACTCTCAAGACTTAAATTTGAATATAATTTTCTCTTTTTTTCCATTAAAAAAATGTGAAAAATGTAGGTGGGTGAGAGGCTTGAATCTGCCACTGCTCAAGACATTCTCTATCCAAAATAGTCATAATCACGAAAAATTGCCATGAAAAACCAGATGACATCATGAATGCAAATTTATGCACTGACTAGATGGCCAGTAATGAAACTTTTAGTAAAATTCGTCGTCATCAGCAGTCAAAATAAAACGCCTCATGATCGTTTATGAGGGATTTTTGGCAACCATAGAGGTTATTAGTGAAGTGGCATAATAAAGCTTAAAAACAGTTTTTAATGAATGTAGGCTACTTTATAACTATTACAAAGCCGCTTCACAGTGACCTCAGCCTCCGATGGTTGGGGTTGAAGTGAGAAAATTTGAGAAATTAGTGCCTCAGATGGCCGCAAATGACACTCTATATAGAAAAATTCATCATCATCACATCACCATTATGTAGTCAAAATGAAGCGCCAACAAATTGCTTTTATCAGGGATTTTCAGCAACCAGATCTAATTATGTCTAGGCCTAACTATGCTAAGTTTTATTAATACTATAATAATGATCAACAAATCACTTTCTTTTTCGCCTTTTAGCACAATTTTTAATATTATTAATAGGCCAATTATTACCTATTATCATAATCACCATCATCATCATTATTATTATTACAGTACTACTACTACTACTTTTATTGATAGACGTTTATGGTAGGTTTCTATCAGAGACGGGTCACAAACCTATAGTAGGAGTCACTTAGAAATTGTACAGCATTTAATTCAACACCAAATTATATGTATATAAATAATGTGTGCATATTTAAATATTTTAGAAGTATTCATTTTGAGTGATCTCAGGAAAGAATTTGTATTGGCTAGCAAGAAAAAGCACTAGAAATCTAACACTGTTTACAAGGGGGCTGGATACGATATGGGCAGAAATAAAACTTTTAGTAAAATTTGTCGTCATCTGCATAAAATTAAAGCGCCTCATGA
>NW_022710735.1:0-594 GCF_011630105.1 Anneissia japonica
TTTTGGATTCAATGAATAAGCGGCGTTCTGGAATCCGAATGCTGCCAAATGCAGAGGTGAGCGCAGAGTAAACTCAAATTTGGAGGGGTCCCTAAATGGAATAAGTCAATTCCGGGAGACTTGGTTAAATAAGCGTGTGGTGTGTTTCCGTGAGGCAATTACTGTAGATTAATGTAAAAACATGTACATTATGAATCTGCTGGAAATGGGTTATTTTTTAGAAAATTATTGCTTACTTGCGGGAAAGCTGCGAGGCCATCCAGTTTCTTTTGGAAGGCTGGGACTTCATGAAATTGCTCCAATTGTAACATTGGTAAAATTAAGAGAAAACATTGAGCCATAAAGAAATAAGAATACCAATCCGATCATTGATGAACTGTAATCATGTATGTGTTTATGTATTAAAGTGTATGCATCTATATGCATGTGCGCGTGTATGTATGTATGTATGTACATATACGTATATATATATATATGTATATGTATATATATATGCATTTGTGTATGTATGTAGGTGACAGTATATATATATATATATATATATATTATGAATTATATCACGGTACATTGGAGAGATGAACCGTCAGATACGTT
>NW_022710736.1:0-1124 GCF_011630105.1 Anneissia japonica
TATAACAATATCCGAGGGGCGGGCTTAGCAGAACGGTACATTCACCACCAGAAGCACCCCACTCAACTGGAAGTCTTCGGACTTAGTGGGTTATCCTTGGTGTGATTTCAAATCATGTCATCCAGCCAGAGTTTTGGATTGAACAACGTTTCACAAACCCTTTGCTATACAAATAGTAGTATTATTGGTATGTTTCCGGTTAAGCCAACATATGACATACACCTATATCAATGTTTAAATGACAATTGTTCAATATTGTAATTTATAGTGCCACCGACTACACACTGTCTCCAGGTTTTTTTAAAATAAATGTCCCCAAGAACATGCTCGTGCCAATGTCACATAGATGAGGCTCTCAACTGTTAATGTCACATGACATCTTAGGTTATTTCAGTTGTGGAGACATATCATTTATTACATCACCTTAATCATCATATTTTATTCTAAATCTCGTAGATTTTATCATCATACTAAATTCACATTTTTCCTTTTCCCTCTACATACTATAGGTGAGATTGTCAATGGAAATCTATGATCATTTGATCTCAATACTGTCAGATACACTTAACTCACGAGTGAAATTTAGATGGTATCCTATCCATGATAACCTATCCCATCCATTCGCCTCTAACTAACCTAATTACCTTCCGAAAACAGCAATTAGTAGCAGTCAAACGAGTTTAAGGCTGATTTCTCTGAACATATGAAGTTGAGTTATAGCCTAAATACTCAAAATTGTAATTTTTAAAAATTTTATTTCAACCATCTTTAAAGAGGGTAACCCTTTCAGTTTAGCCCAATAGGTTAACTGATATTCAGGGGCCCTCTTTAATAAAATTATAAAACAGTACAAGCAACATCATTACAACATAATAATAATAATAATAATAATAATAATAATATTAATAATAATAATAATAATAATAATAATAATAATAATAATAATAGTAGTAATAAATAAATAAATAATAATAATAATAATAATAATAATAATAATAATAATAATAATAATAATAATAATAATAATAATAATAATAATAACGTACAATCCTCATACCAAGTCTTAAAAGTATTAAATTGACTTACATAAAGACAATTCAAAATAGAAGTTTAATTTATAATGC
>NW_022710737.1:0-555 GCF_011630105.1 Anneissia japonica
GGAAACAATGGCTGGATCTCAGTAGAGATACAAAAATGATACAGGGGCGTACGGTGAAAAATCTAAGGGGGGTCGAAACGAAAGCGCAGGGGGCAAGCTGAACTCGGAGCAATTTAGCGAAGCTTTCAGAATTCGCGGGGTACGTTATTTTATTTAAATTTACGTTTTTACGTTCTAGTGCATTAAGTTCGATACCAAGTCTGACAAAATAGGCCTAATTGTAAACGTAGTTTTTGGGCAACATCAGATTATATTCACTCAATATACCACCAGCCTATTGGATTGCGGAATTCCTGCATACGGGCCTGTGAGCATTTCAGATTAAAGAATTAAAAAAAAAAGGTATTTTTTTTTCTTTTTTGTGGGATCGTCCCACTTTTAATTTTTTTTAAAAATAAAGTTATAAATGTATAAATATATACTGTATTGAAAAATAAACAATGATATAGGGAACATATAATTACTTAAAGTAACATTTTGTATGCGTTTTTTTCTTAACGTTTTCCTTTCAATTTTATATTTTAATATATTTCTTTAACTTAGTTTTTCTTCATC
>NW_022710738.1:0-560 GCF_011630105.1 Anneissia japonica
GTCGGTTAACATCAAAGGAGCGCATAGCTGTGGTTGACAAACTTTACAGGACGCGCGTCTGGGTATGAATTGGTTTACGCTTATGAATTTTGTAAACAATGAATATGATTTAGATAAGAAATGACAGAAAATATATGCAATTTAAATGAATCATTTGTACTTATTATTTTAAATGACACCTTTTCATTGGTAGGGAGAGAGCATGGGAGGAGCATAGACCTGATTGTCTGTCTCTTATACACATCTCCTGATTGTTTAATTAATTGATTGAAACATAATTAAATGAAATGTAATGTACATTTTAACAATGGCTTCTGCCTCGAAAAGACCAAGACAGTGTATTTCCATTGATACGGAACTGAGCGTAATAAAAATGTCAAAAATTTGCACTAAGTTCTCAACTCGGCGAGATAAGCACTTTTCTGCAAAAAGTGACAATGTTAAAAAGTTGTCAAAATGTATTTTTTCTTTGTTAGGCAAAGTGAGATAGGCTGGAACAAACACTATTCCATTGAAAGTTTGAAGTTTTTCTTAAAAGTACTCGATATATGGCGGAAAAT
>NW_022710739.1:0-668 GCF_011630105.1 Anneissia japonica
GATTTTATTAGCCTCACATTGGATGGAAGCTTACGTATGGGAAATGCCGGGTGTGTATTGAAATTGGAAAAAATCAAAATGATGGTTAATTAAATGGCGTTGTATAGGCCTATCATGATGTATTAAGTTTGTCATGTTTCTCAATGAGATTTAGAAATTAGAAAAATGAGACGGTATTGAAATTGAAAGCAATATGTGTATTGAATTTGAAAACAAAAGGGTAATAATTATGCCTGGTTCGCGGATTATCAGTGACTTAAAAATATCAGTGACTAAATATTTTGACTAGTTTAAATAGCCGGGCTAAACTGATTATGATTATGATCATTTTCATCAAGATAAGTTATAATCCATTGATCTTGGACTTGCTCTTTAACAAGTATTAAAACTATGGGCTGTAGACAAATAAATAAAAAAATAGTTATTCCTTGATTGTGACCTTGACTTTTGACCCCGACCCTTCAAAATTTAATCAGCTCTCATAGGTAAAGGAATATTTTGGCCAAGGTTGACGAATTTCTGATAAAAACTGTGGGCTGTAGGTTGTTCACAGCAAATATGCTGACAGACAAAAAATAACTACAGTAAATAAAAAACCAGGGAAAAACATAACCTCCTGCCAACTTTGTTGGCGGAGGTAATGAAGAGACATTTTTTAGATATGGAGT
>NW_022710740.1:0-402 GCF_011630105.1 Anneissia japonica
CTTCAGGAATACTAGCAAGAGTGACTGACATAATCAGTAATTTGGATAGTGTGATACAGAAAAAATCTCTACAGTATAGAGATTTGAGTTTGACGAAGCATGCAAAAGCTATCATAGATATTCAACTGTATTAGCAAACAATACCATTGTTTACATTTATTACAATGGTCTGATCTCAATGAGGCTCTATCCAGGAAAAAAGTACTTTATAAAAAAAATAGGGGGTGGAGGAAGGGTGTTTATTTGTCATCAAGTGTTGAGTAACATTTTATTTTATGTCAAGGTTGTTGACTCAGGACTAAACTTTCTATTTTGATATGAATAAAAAATTGTTACTGTTCTGTATTGCTTGTGAACAGATGATTTTTTTGACTAAATACACATTACAACTTATTACTGCAT
>NW_022710740.1:435-827 GCF_011630105.1 Anneissia japonica
GTAGTGCCACTTAGTAACTCTGTTCCTTCATTTTATGAGCATTTGCATAAATCGGTGTAATCATCTGTGCAGCTGAATTGAAGTACACCCTCTTTACAAAGGCATTTTGAGACGTTACAACATTGCATCCAGAAGTAAACAGCCTAAAAAACTATTGCACTAAATCATGCAAAAACTACATGATGTATTAATCAAAAACAAATCTAAACCAAGAACTACATTAATTAATGATTGCATAAAAGTCCTTACTTTTATTCAACAAAAATATCCGATACCAAAAATTATATTATTAATGATTACATTGTAGTAATGCCCATACTTTGCCTGTTTTCATCAGTTGATCCGAGATGAAGATTCACATATTCATAAGAATATATAGATTCTTTACCAAC
>NW_022710741.1:0-767 GCF_011630105.1 Anneissia japonica
AAGAACTGCTAGGGTTTACCACTCACTTGTTTCGCAGTTCACACCTGCATAGCCTACTACACAGTTACAAATGTAACCATTTATCCCATCTAAGCACTGGCCGCCATTGAGACACGGGTTTGGTAAGCATTCATCGATATCTGTAACATTAAGTCAATGTCAAAGCTTGTTATTTCTTTCAAAAGTATACAGTAATTTCTTATCAGTATATACGGTAATTGTTTGTATTCACACACTTGAGGCTGTAGTTTTGTAATTACAACATTATCGTAGTACGGTATTTATTATGTAAGATTATTTATATTTATAATAATATTAATCATGATAATAATTATATTGATAATAATAATAACATTTGAGTTTGACATACTTATCTGACAATTTTGTCCAGTGTATCCATCGGCACACTGACAGACGTAAAAATTCACGAGATTTATACAAGTAGCGCCATTCTCACAAGGTGAATTGGCGCATTCATTGATATCTGAAAGAAATTCAAGAATGTTTGTGTAAATTAAAAATTGACAAATTGTAGGAATAAAAAAGAAAAGAGTAAGTATATAGGCGTATCTTCTCACTTTAAGACATACGACATGAATATATATATATATGTTTGTATTAGTTAAGAGACCTTCTATCACAGCTTTTAGTCTAATCTATACCCATCTCATTATTTTATTATGTGAAATGTTTTTCTGTTTGATTGAAATTTATTCGTTTGATTTGCATATGATTGATTCTAAATGAATGTTTTTAAGATATTTCAT
>NW_022710742.1:0-973 GCF_011630105.1 Anneissia japonica
TTGCAAAACAACCATAAGAATGCATTGCAGATAGAATGAATCTGATTTTTACCATGCTTGCAATGTATCATGAACAAATAATGTGGAATATAGTTTTAAAATACTTTATTACATTTTGAGTAGAACTGAATTTTGTAGTGATTACTAAATAATGGGTATATATGGTGTAACAAGTAGACCAGATCTAATGTGTTCTGTTTTCGCTGACGATTACATCATCAGTCGTTATTTCAATATAAATGAAAGATCACAGAAATTACTCGCGATTTTTTTTCTTCAGTAATAATAATAATAATAAATAATAATTTTCATTGCATATCAGTTCTACTTCATCCTATGCAGGAAAAAGAGAAAGAATCCCAGGGGACAAAATTGGTTTCAAGAGTACCGGTATCTCCTTACCGATTGAGATAAGCAGATGGCCCGGTGTAAATTAAATAGCGATTCATTTAGGTGCCGCTGCCCATTCAAGGCTGTAATTTTACGTAAACTGCCTGTTTTCTCAGTCGGTGTTATCATTTTGTTGACCTAATACATGCAGGAGACTAATAACCTAGCTACCTCGATCTAAGTGTATATGATTTTCCTACTGTAAGAAATGTGTATTCTTATTGATGATTAAAGGGATTACGTGTCTTGCAACCTAGAATCTTTAAGAACAGTCATCTAATTTCATGATTGTGTCTTCGGCTTCATAATGCAAATTCATTTTATTAAATTGTACTATTATGTAAATTGTATACTGAATGAAATATTTAAAATCTTTTTAGAATCTTTATCTTCGCTGATCGCTTTTGAACAGTATTAATGTATATATACCAGTGCTATATAAATGCATTTCATGGATCCCTACTTTGCCTTCCCAAAATCATCCCAAAAATTCTGAAGTCTAAACCCCTACACTCTTCCCACAAGGTTTTTATGCTCAACTCAATATTGATGCATACTCACCCTACTAGAACACCTTCAGTCT
>NW_022710743.1:0-707 GCF_011630105.1 Anneissia japonica
CTACACAGGCATGACGTTTTTACGAACGGGACTTTGCTCTCTTGTTCTATTTATACTCTTTGACTGAACCAAATGAACTGCTAAAGCTAAGAAGAGAGAAGGTGGCCTAGGTCAGGATCAGCTATACATGAAAGAAGCCAACGGTCTCTTCTTTCCGAGAGACCGATGGTATTTGTAAGTATTGATCACATTTACAGCGTCTTTAGATTAGTAGGCCTAGCTAGAGAGAGTAAGTAGTGGCAAACTAACTAGGCTTCCTAGGCCTAGGGCTTATATTAAGAGTTTAGGCCCTCTTATTTACTACACTAGACGTAGGCCTAGTGGTGGTCTAGCTAGGCCCTAGCTTAGGTCTAGGGCTTACAGTAGCTAGGCCTAGGAAGAGGATGGGTGTTCGAAACTTCCACACAGGCGCAATATTGGTCATATCAACATAATATCAATAAAAGCAGGGGTATAGCTATTCATTAGCTATAGCTCAAAAAACTTAAGCTAGCATTAGTAAAGCAATCAAATATCGAAATATATCACTATTATTGGCTATAGCAGATTACATCATAATTATGCTACTTATTGATATTGATATTAGTCTGATGTAGCTGGTTGTAGCAATTAATATCAACATTATAGCACTGATTTTTAATCATATAGCACTTTTACTGATACATGCTTTGCAGTATCTTTCATGTAACTGATATAAAGTGATATGT
>NW_022710744.1:0-665 GCF_011630105.1 Anneissia japonica
ATATTTCAAAGTTGATAAATGATGTATGCCCTCATGATGAACAAATAAACTGCAGTACAAATATTAATTGTATACTGTGTGTTGTACGTTATCTGGGACAACCATATAACTATAGGCCTATATATAGTTGTCTCGTATGTTGTTAAGATGTAAAAACGACAGTTTTGTTGGTTTGGCTTGCTAATTGGTAAATAACGGTTAATCATTCATTGACTCGAGTACTAGAAGTCTTTCCTATACCATGAGCCAATAGTACTTGGCAGCAGCTTTTTACTAGATCAAGGTGTCAAATTCAGTAAGACTTAAGGTGTACAAGAAGTTTGATCAAACACCTTGAAAATCGATTTGAACTGCTAATAATCAATAATAGTTATATACATACATTTTTATTTTATTGCATGAAGTTCATTAACATATAATGTATTACGCCTATCGATGTAAATAGGTATAATGTATATATGGTATAATAGGCCCTATGTTTATAAGATTTTTCATATACTATATATTACAATATAAACAGATGGCATCGTATGCAGACATTAACATACATATATAATATTATTGTATAACGTGTATATATATTTATATATATACAAACAATAGGTATAATATATAATAATTACATATATATACTATATATATACTATATATGTATTGTATATATA
>NW_022710745.1:0-914 GCF_011630105.1 Anneissia japonica
GACAAAGGAATAAAGAATGAAAATGAAACTAGATTTCAACTTAACAAATGAATGAAATTAAAACACAAAAATTTAAAATCTGAATGGTTTATAAAATGATGTTTTAGGGAAACTAACATTTATATATAATGTAATATTGTACTTTCCTGATTATTCATTTATAATTTATTTTAACAATATTATGTGCAGGTGGTCCATCAGGGGCGGATCCAGGATTTGAAAGAGAGGGGTTCATTTTCGCATAAACCCAAAAATGAGAGGGAGTCCTCCCCCTGGAAAATTTTGATTCCTAGATGGCCGAAAATGAGCTTTCCTGACTTCTGAGGTGTCTTTTAATGACCTTTAATTTCTTCAAAATTCAAGGTTTTACCCCTCTTAAAAAAAGGTCAGGTGATTTTATCTCATTCTTAGGCCTATACCATAGAAAATAAATCAAAAATATAGTCAATATATTATTAGGCCTATATCATACCAAGTCTCACACATCTGGAGTGAACCTCAAGCTTTCAACCCACTCCTCTAAAATCTCACACTTTTCCACTAATATCAAAGCTTTATTTGATTTAAACCCAAACTTTTTATCGAAATACTATAAACCTTCGCAATTCTATATTTTATCAGGTCCAGATCATCAAAATTATAATGTTTTTGGAAATTATAATGTTTTTGGTAATTTCAAATTCTATTTTTTGTTACAATATATGGTAACAAATTCTGTAGCTTTAAGCAAAGAATATGTACATAATTATCAATATTCTGTTCACATCCTAGTTTGTTAAAACAATAGGAAATTGTATTCGGTGTATAATAAACGTTAGTAACATAAACATTAAAAATATATATGATACACATACTTTATAAAATATAAATTGACCTAATTTTCTGATAGATAAACAAATTAAATAACATTAATT
>NW_022710746.1:0-547 GCF_011630105.1 Anneissia japonica
GAAACACGAAACCCCGTCTCGCAGCCTCCCTGCAGAGCATGGACGACAGCGTCTGCTTCCT
Source organism: Anneissia japonica (assembly GCF_011630105.1). Classification (NCBI taxonomy): domain Eukaryota; kingdom Metazoa; phylum Echinodermata; class Crinoidea; order Comatulida; family Comatulidae; genus Anneissia; species Anneissia japonica. The sequence goes on from NW_022710746.1 coordinate 62, forward strand.
TGTTTCTCCGGGAAAGGTGCCCGTCAACCTGGACGCGTCCAAGACCGTTTCCACAAGACGCCTGCTGCGCACCTTGCGTTCGTAATCTCGGAGGACAGACAGCTCCTCATCAAGCACGTCGTCGGACGTTCGTGCAGAAAGTTCGTTGCAAGATCTTCTGCTAGCGTACTCGTACAGGGAATCGCGATCGCGGCACCCGTCGGCGTCCTCGGAGGTGTCGACGCATATCGGCCATCGGGATATCGGCAGGTCGCACGCCGAGCATCTGTTCGTCAACACCGTCTTCACCCACTCTTCGTGATACACGAGAACGTCGGCCGATTTCAAGAGGTTCGTCAGACATCGTAACACGTCCCTCTCCTCGGGCTCCTTCGACATCCTTCCGTCGGAGAGGACTACGGCGGCCACGCGTCCGGTCACTTCGAGTCGAACGGAGAGGTAGAGCACGGACGGCTGCACGGGATCGGTTTCCTCGAGTTCCAGGTG
>NW_022710747.1:0-1149 GCF_011630105.1 Anneissia japonica
ATATACAGTATATATACATATATATATATATATACAGTATATATACATATATATATATATATATATATTTTCACGTTTTAAAAGATGCCATATGAACTGAGTATTAAAGTTATTCCGGTGGCAATCCATGAAATGAGAGGGGGGCCAGGTAGGGACCTTCAGAGATGGAGGGTCCATATTACCTGGGCCCCATAGGAAGAATTGTAGTTATGGCACCTCTAGTCAGACGGAAATGACTTAAAATTTGAATATAATTTTTTTCCATTCAGGGAGAGGGCCCGTACCGCCCCCACCCCCTTAATCAGCCACTGGTTTTGAGAGCAAACATTCAATGTTTTAATTTTTCAATGTTCTGCAGTCTATCAACGTTTTTGATTGGCCTAACGATGAATATAGCAACTTTGATATGTTAAGGAAACTGATCTATAAAAAATTAAATCTAATTAAAAACATTGTGGAAATGTCATTAAATATACTACAGGTAAACGTTCTTAAATAAAATTACATTAAATGAATCGTAAATAAATCGAGGTCGGATTAAAATAAATCACTGTAAATTGGATATACACAGCCTAGATTTTTTTTATTATTATTTTATTTTATCTTTATTTTGCCAATAAAACAATATACTGTACAAATAAAAATCCGAGAAGGCAATGAGTGACCACAATTGTTTAAAACAAATCGCAAAACTAGATTTCAAAAACATTGGATTACAAATATAAGATTAATACATTGATTAGGAATTATCAATTGTGATTATAATTATGATTACAATTACAAATAAAATTATAATTATTGTAATTGTAATTACATTTAAAGTGGTTTAAAAATCTTGTACAAATATGATTTACATATACAAAATAAAATAATTATAACAATTATTAGAAAATCATAATAATTAATCATTCAATATACAATGAGGTATAATAAAATAATACGGGGAAAACAGGACAAGAAACACAAGGCAGAATGACACGGGGAATGCTGGAGTTAAAAATTCATAAATAATTGCAATCAACAATTACAAACCACAATTCATATGAAGTAAACCCTATCTATTTGGTAATAACAGCAGAAAACATCGTCGCAAATATTCAAGAAGTAAATGAACAAATCTGGATCTTATCACGATATTAATTAATCAAA
>NW_022710748.1:0-206 GCF_011630105.1 Anneissia japonica
GGTTGGTCAGATGTCACAAGTTGAGGTTCTCCACCGTCGTCGAAGACGAAGACGGCGGAGAGCGGGTATGCGACGATAACTCGCCTCCGATTCTCTGTCTGGAGGAGATGCACGTGTCTCCGATCAGGCTAGCGACGACCTTCGAAGGAGTCGTTTCGGAGATCGTGCTGAGAAATTGCGAGTTCGACGCGGACGAGCTCACGAAC
>NW_022710748.1:243-1134 GCF_011630105.1 Anneissia japonica
AAAAAAAAATAAATGATAGGGAAAAAATACATAAAAACTTTGTCGGTTTTTTTAGTGTGTGAAAGTTTGCGAACTTGACGTTGAATGAGCGAGTGACAGGCGAACATAGAAAGATCGAGGCAAGGTGACAATTTTTTTTTCGTATTTATTTTTTAATCGACTCTTAAACAAGCATAGTCCGAGCGTGAATGTCGGACAGTCTGTTGGCGTAGTATGAGCTTCGATCCTCCTTCACGACCGGTCGGTAGCTTCCTGAATTGTCCATGCGCCTTTTAAGGCGCATGGACAACCTTGCTGGAGACGATCGGAAGCGAAGACACGAAGATCGATCGAAAATTCACTCCGATGTTGAATTGGGACCAGTGGGGTGTCGTGAGAACGGCAAAGTCCGCGGATGTGGAGAAACGTTCGTGTACTCCGGAGATGATCGGATGCAGCGTGGCGATCGTCGTGACGGTTCTCGTGTTCGCCGCCGTTTGCGCGGGAGCCAGGATGCACTCCGCAAACCGTACGGCGGCCGAGAAGGCGTTCATCGACAAAAAGGTGTGTCGGCCGCGTTCGAAGAAGACGATCACGAAGAGACGACGTTCAATCTGCGTGAAAGAAGTGCCTTAATCTCGTCGCCAACCACGCGTGGGTGACGGATCTGTTTCCCGGATCCAACCTGTGCAGCTGGTACACCATCTCCCGGTGAACGGACTTCAAGGCTCGCCGGAAGACCGACAGTCCGTACGAGATGAGTGGCCAGCAGTTGAGCAGGACGACGATCGCAAGGATGAGGTGCTTTCTGACGAAGTCGAACACGAGGTCGAGGTGGAAACCGAATCAGACGTCGTCCTCGTACGTCGGTGAGCAGTCGCCGTGAATCGGTTGCCAGACCAGGTACTTGAT
>NW_022710749.1:0-795 GCF_011630105.1 Anneissia japonica
GAAACTTTTGACCCTTGACCGCTCGACTTTACCATTAGGGTATCAATCCTGTGAACAGCAGAACAGGAACCATCTCAGATCCATGGCAACAATTAGGACGCCCTCTTCCAAAGCTGATTACTTTTTGGTGATCCGCTAACGTTAGCGGATCACCTCTTGTTATTGTCAGGGATCATCTTTTTATTCTTCTTTCTTTCTCCCCTTTTCTGTTCGCACGATATCTCAAAATTGCCACGAGTTACGCACACGGTCGCTACATCGATCATTTTGCATTAGCCTGGAATAGTCATGGTAAGGTTTTCAACGCGCTCAATCATGCGTGACGTCATCTACGTGCAATTTTGCGTTTTTACATTATCGATCATATCAGCCTAACCAATTGCCATTTCAAAATCGTATTAAGTGAGCATTAACTTTGGGTTAACGTTGAATGTACTGTACCCTAATTTTACGCGTGCGCTTCATAATGCGCGCGCACGCGTGCGTCAAATTTTCAAAATGCTCGAAATCACTTTTTAACCAAATTAGAGCACGTTTCAGGCCATTTTGAGCATTTCAAAATTTTTCATAATTTTCCACTACGCGCGCGCACTTTTACTTTCGCAGTACGTATGGAAGTTTGAAATTAGGTTTTTTTTACATATTTTGGGTTCCTGACATTGATTTCACAAATTTGCATTCTTTTCGGTCATCTTTTGGCCAATAACAATGCCGTACGTGCGCATCAAACTTAGGTATCTTTGCGCGTATTTGTGCAGCTATACAGTGAAATTATGATAAAATCAGACCTATTTT
>NW_022710750.1:0-578 GCF_011630105.1 Anneissia japonica
CGCATATATTCCGATGTCTCTACCACCATGCATCAGATATCAAGAAAAGAACGGTAAATTCAAATTATTTTACCCGTCATAGAACACAATGTAGGAGCCTAAAATCCGTGCACTCTCTTGTTAAGACGAGTACAGATCGTTTTTTTTGTCTGTGATAATTGAGATATGGTATTATTTATATTTCTCGTTTTTTGCGAGTCATTGATAATGCAAAGTGAACTGCTGAAACTGTATTTTATTAAGTGTGTTTTATTTTCTTTTTTGTGTCCTTTTTATTATGTTTTTTTAATCGGTTATATTGTAACAAATTACTTTATAATTGATTTAAGACAGATTAGTCCTTGTTGAATAGAGAATTTCCATACAATTATAGCAATATTTAGGCGATCAAATATGGTAATATATACACTACAATGTTATTGTTTACATTATCTGCATGTAAATGAGGTTATACATGATTGGATATTGAAGACACACCCCCACCCTGCATCCATACACAAACAAATTGAACCGCTGATTATAGTCTCATATAAACCAAATAACAAACTGAGTAGGAAAAACAAGTTCTATTTAGGCCT
>NW_022710751.1:0-1159 GCF_011630105.1 Anneissia japonica
GACATGCCTCAAATTTCTGGTATCCCAAACCTGTAAGTATGAAAAACTCAAAATAGATCATCAAATTGTTGATCACGCAATGTGAATATCAATCCATATTTCAGATTAATTGAGGAAAGAGTAATGACTTCTACCATCATTTTTTGGAATGGTAGATGTTTAGACTGAAAAACTTACAACATAGTTTTGGTCAGGTTTTACATCACAGCACCATACCCATGAGTCCTGCTCTCCTATTACACCTAGGTTTGTACCATCCCTTGTATATAAGCAGGCTTGTTTGTTGGCTCCACCTAACACAAGGTACTCTCCCTTCATAGTGTAGCTCATGCAACATGGATCAAAACCAAGGTTTCTATCTTTACCCATCTAACAAAAACAATAAAATACAATTACAACACTTACTTTAAAAAAAACATACATAGTGTAATCTGAATGTTCACCCACATTTGTGAAATATAATAATACTAAAAAACAACTGTTGTCTATTTAGATTCATTCACAAATTTTCTATTATTTTAAGTTGCACAAAAATGCAGTAATGCAATGTATAAAATTGAAAAAAATCCATCTTTTAATAAGTCAACACATCACCATCAGGCAATAATGCTTTGCTGCTATAGGCTTATATGCTACTGGTTAGAAAATGTAAATCAATTTTTATTTTCATATCTTTTCCATACGGAAGGCACTAGTTACCGGATGCTTTCAGTCGGTTGGAGCAGGTTGGATTGTAGCTTTGGGGTGGGGAGGGGGACAATATGGACCAAATGAGATGTGGGATCACATAGAATCACTGGTGAGTTAAAGGGTTAAAGCAGGTTGGTTTGTAGTTTTGGTATAATGGCTTTAAAGCCCAAAAATAGCACTTGAATACTTACAATTAGAAAAATTACCACCTCATAGAAAATTTTAAGAATTTGAGACTTTTAGATGCCAGAAAATAGCACTTTAATACATAAAAAAATCTACAAAAATTAAATTAAATTAAATTAATTAAATTTAAAAATAGGCATTTTAAATTCTATTTTTTTCTCCAAAAGGGGAGAGGTCACCCTTAGCAACCCCCTGGATATGCCAAAAAATAGAAATGAAAAGACGCATTACATTCCTGATGCGTTGACCAGTAGTGTGTTAAATAAAAAAAAACAGGAGCAAC
>NW_022710752.1:0-773 GCF_011630105.1 Anneissia japonica
ATTGGTACGTAGACGGAGACGATAGGTGCAACACCAGCGTCGAGTACCGCTACGACGCGAACACGGTTCGATTCGATCTGTACGTTTGTCAGCCGGTTCAAGCCCGTCTCGGATTCGTGTTGAACATCGACGACGGGACCGTGGAACCGGCATCGCCTATAGGAACTCAGCTTCGTTCGGGGAAGGACGTATCCCCGGCCAGACAGAAACCGGAGCTGAGCGATTGCTCATGTTGCCGACGACACGACCTCTATTTTCTACCGTCCCCTAAAGCCCGATACATATGATAAAAGCATCATTTATTCATTCATTCATTCATTCGTTTGAGAAAATGGCAGACGATATGTTGCTGAGAAGGGAGAAAGAAAAAACGATCAGGGAACTCGAGACTTGCCAGACAAAAATGAAACAGATAGAAGACCGCATCTCGAGAATGAAACAAGCGATCGAAAGCGATAGATTGGAATTGGAAATATTCGGGTGTCTCGTCGGAGAGCAAACAGACAAAATCGGAGAGATGAAGAAAATTCGAAAAGAAGCTTCAACGAAACGTTCGTACTTGATCGAATTCGAAGAAGGATTGAAACAAGTTTAAAGAGATGTGTTTGGTTTTTTTTTTTGTTTTTTTTTCTTCTTCTTGGAATTGCCTGTTATAACATGAGAAAAGATAATAAAACAAGTTGAAACAAATATTTTTTGTGTTTTTGATTTTTTTTTTGTTTTTTTTTTTATTAACATCTTCCAACATAACAAGATATCCGATCGATTTCGGT
>NW_022710753.1:0-952 GCF_011630105.1 Anneissia japonica
TACAGGGGTAATTGTCCTTGGGGGTTGTTTTCCGGGGGGTAATTTTCCTGGGGTTAATACCCAGGGGTAATTGTCCTAGTAACCGTTAGGCCCACTATGGTTGGACTGATCGAGGTAAGAAAATTTATGCCTGATGGCACCTGGCCGGACTCTCAGACTCAAATTTGAACAAATTTTCTTTTATAAAATGGAAGGGAGGGAGGGAAGAGCTGGTCCCATTGTCCGCCACTGCTGTACATATAAAAATAATCGCTTTTATTCTGTTACTGTTAGAAAAAAAAAAGTCGATGACTACGATAGTGATAATAAACGAGATAAAAGCTCACACTGTAATAAATAACGCCTTCTCAACAATGCACACAAAGGACTGATTTTTAATGTTTATTGGGATTGCTTATTTCGGCAGACAGTAGTATGATTTGTCCACCACCTTTGCATACTTTGTTGTTGTAGGACCTCTCCCATCATTCTGTTGTTTCTTATCCCATTTGTACAGTCTCCTGACGAAGTCCACTGTGGGCTAATTCTATATTGTTAGTCTCAAACGTGCTGCTGTTATTTATTTTATATTACTGTTTACAAATTAAATGTCATTGATATGAAAATACGATTAACAAAATGTACTTTAAAATAAAATTAATTTTAATGAAAAACTTTCGATAATCATCCATTGCTTATCATAGTAGCCTACAGCTCAATTTAAGAAGTGTTATAAACTTGTAGCCTCCTCTGACAATGGGTCGCGGCCTGGTCGATTACCAATGGGTCCGCGGGAAAAGTTTGAAAAAGCTGAATTAAGTTTTATCATATCTTAATTATATATTTCTCTCTTCCTCAATTCTTGCTTTTTTGTATCTGTTTCCGTGACGTACAACCACCACATAGGCTACTGCTTTTAATTTTGTCAGGCATGAGGCCTATGCACTCAACATTTCTGTTCAATAGGTGGATG
>NW_022710754.1:0-500 GCF_011630105.1 Anneissia japonica
AGAAATTCTCCTTTTAAGCTACGATAACGATAACGACATTAACAAATATCACGATTTCAACTACATTTGATATTTTTATGTGAATCAGTGAAATGTTAAGTATGCAACTGACCAATGAGCATATTCACACACATACCAATGGCCTATGGCAGTAGCGAATTCAACAAGTGTGCACAAAGGTCAACTGGGGAGGAGGTGGGGGTTGCCTGACGAGAGATGAGCTGAACACTGCGTAGGTCACTGAATGCACATAGTTCTTTCCATCGTCTTGATCCAACGTTGTGACTAAGACTTGACAGTTAAGCTGAAACAGTCAACAAAAAAAAAAAAAAACAAAAAAAAATGTTGATTATTAACAAAAAAACAATTAGTCTTATTCCTTTATCATATAGGCTTATATAAAATTGAATGATGTGTATTCAGGAGTATATGTCAAATTAAGCAAATATTATTCATTCCCCAAATGCCATTGTTACTGGCACGAAAGTACTTAAGTTATT
>NW_022710755.1:0-4695 GCF_011630105.1 Anneissia japonica
TTACACAAGTTGAATATATCACAGATCCTGTATATCATTTAACACTTACAATTTATAACATTTACATATTGCGGCCAACTGACCTATACTATTTTAATATTTAAAAATAATAATAATCAAATTAATAACATAAGATTTGTATAGGGCTCGCTCATATTCTAATTTAAAGAGCAACAATCTATATACCCTATTTACTATATACGGATTTTAATTGCATTTTGATATACATATTTAATTAATTTTTTGCTGGTCTTACATATCATTTATTTGCAAAAATAACAGGAGCTACTTAAGGGTCTATATGGCAGGATTGCCCAATTGAAGAATGCTTGCCATCGAGGGGTTCTCTCGGTCTATCGGCGAGGATTAATTAAAGAACTGTTCAAAAATCGTAAATTATTACAGTATTTATAATATGAAATTTGGATATAAAGCGGAGGTCATGTAGACTGTATGTAGTAGAAACCATACATAATCTACTGTATGTAGACTGTATGTCGTAGAAACCATACATAATCTAAGTACTGTACATTAGTTAGGCGAATAGGCCATATAGGCGAATAGGCCATATAAATATACTTTTTGTACTAATATGAAATATAGTATATAAGATCAAAGGTGGCTTACCTGCGAGAGGTTCTGCAGCAAAGCACCCTGTGTATGGGAAGACGAAGTAGTAATACGGGGACGTAGTGTAGAAAGTATATATCCTGAAAGTGCGGTAGCGGGATATTTTGTGTTGATATATATTTTGTGGGTATGGGTGGCGATTCATTTTGTGTTGATCATATATTGAGGACAAAGTGCGGTAGATTGACTTTTGATCTATACCTGGGAGAGGTAGACTGACTTTTGATCTATACCTGGGAGAGGTAGATTGACTTTTGATCTATACCTGGGAGAGGGTGATTGACTTTTGATCTATACCTGGGAGAGGTTGATTGACTTTTGATCTATACCTGGGAGAGGGTGTTTGACTTTTGATCTATACCTGGGAGAGGGTGTTTGACTTTTGATCTATACCTGGGAGAGGTTGATTGTCTTTTGATGTATACCTGGGAGAGGGTGTTTGACTTTATCAGTAGGTTGGTGTTGATAATATCTATACCTGGGGGAGGTTGTAAAGGTAGAGGGCGTTTGGTGATAGAAACAGCGAAAACGAGGCTGAAATGTAAGCGTGTATAGAGTGGTTCACATGTATTGGGGTTGTGGACACACACTGTGAAGAGGAATGATTTTAGATTGCGAAAACGAGGCTGAATGAAATGTAAGAGTGTATATAGTGGTAGGGCGAGGCTGAAATGTGGTATGTGTGGTCGTTTAGGGGTTGTTTACTGGAGAAGGTCTTTTGGGTAGGCCAGCTTTTATCTTCTGTAGTCAGGGGAGAATTTTTTTTCCTCGTTTTCGAAACTGTCATTCAGTCTGCTTTACAGCCGCCCCTATTTGATCTTTGATCACTCATACTGTTTAGTCACAATTCCGTTCGACGCTACCTAATCATCACCTTTTACGCTTTGCATGGATGCATTCATTCTTCCTTTCAGTCCAGTTCCTATTATTGCCGTCACACAATTGTTGACTATACTTTTGGAGATATTTTTTCATACTATAACAGGGGCGGATCCAGAGATGTCCAAAAGGGGGGCCGAAATTGGGTCGATCGAGACAACAATGACCTAGGGGGTCTGAAATTTTTGTGTTCTAGACGCCCGAAAATAACATTTGAGGCGTTGTGGGCTATCATTTTTTTCTTTTTCTTTCTTTTTTTCTTTCTTTTTTTCTTTTTTTTCCTTTTTTTTTACCTCCCAAAAGGGGGTGGGGGCGGCCCCTAAATCCGCCCCTGTATAACTTTGGGGATATTTTTTCATACCCTCTCGGATGCCTATACATTGCCAAGATAATATGCGTGCTTCATTTTGGGGATATTTTTTCATACCCTCTCGGATGCCCATACATTGCCAAGATAATACGCGTGTGTCACAATAATCATTAACTCTTGAACATACATTGAAAATTAAATGAGTTTTACTGAAATATTGCAATTTCTTCATTTTCATGGAAATCGTACATTGAACAGTATTTAAAAAAAAAGATTGGGACAACTATGATTTTTGAAATTACCTCTTAACATATTAACCACAGTCATAATTAAGGTTGAATATATCAGATCAGTTGGTGGCATAGGAATGGGGTGGGGGTGAGGGGAGCCAGAGGAAAGCAACCAGTCATTTAATTTTGTGAAACTAACTTCTAATGTGCCAAAATCTAGCTTAACAGCAAAAGGTGTTCAGGTTGTTTCATTAAAATTACACACTAACAGTGTGTATATATAACCAAACACCTAGTTTAGTTACATTTAGGCCTACATTATACAGTACAGCGGCGAAAACATTTACTTTAAGCATCATGCATAAAAGAAGAGTGAAACTTTAAATATCCAATTCATTATTTCTATTTTATGCCAATTCATTATTTCTATTTTATTAAATGCTATTATAAGAAGAAATATTCATCATATAATCGGTTTCAAAGTAAAAACATGAATTTATTAAACCTTAAACATTTTATTATTTTAATAATTTTATAAATTGGTAGCCATGAGAGGTTGTCACAAACTGCATATTTAACAGTATAGTAGTTACAGCAAACCTTCTGCAAGAGTCACAAGAAATAATTGATCATTATCAAGATACATAGCCTAATGAAATATGATAGGAAAGAACATCTTAATTGTTGCGTCAAATTAAAATATTAACATTACTGTATAAGAAATTAAGATATGGTATGATAGTTAAAATGATACAAATGCAAAATATAAATTTCTGATAAAGATTCCTGTGTATTACAGTATACTTCCTTAAGTAATAATCATATTTTTCCTTAAACAATTTTTCAGGTAATTTTTCTCCTTTAGTTTTTAATTATGTATACAAACACATAATTACTATCAATTAGTATTTAAAAAAAATTTAAAAAAATACAGTCAGCAGTGTAATAATAATGAAATGGAAGGATTTTACTTCCATTGAAAATATATTGACGACAGAGTATCTAGGCTAGGCCTAGACCAAACCACTGACACTGTGCTGAGGCCTGCAGTTTCAAAAGAAACTTCAGTCAGCCCAGGAATTGTGTTCCTTTCGTTTTTGTACCTTTTCCTAGGCCTATCACTGTAGGCTAGCAGACAGGGAAGCACTGAGAAGAAAAGTTATACTCCTGTGAATGTGAAATAGGGAATGCAAGATCGTATAAAAGTTCAATATAGATAGATTGGGTTAGGCCTACATTAGACTACGTTACAAATGAATGTCGTTGTTTGAGCCGAAGTCCATCACCCGCGAAACTAGGCCTAGGTAGGCCTAGGCCTGATGATGAGTGTAGAACGCCAACTAACGCTTGTTTATTTTTTTATTTATTTTATTTATTTATTTATTCGGAACGTACACTTTTAAATCAGTGGCACTCTTCCAAAGGGAGGTGCGTCCAAAAAAATAAAACAAAATATACAAAAACACTAAAACAAAACACAACAAACTAAGAGCAATAGGAATTAAAAATAAACCCCACCCATTTACCCCTTACTTAACTCCCCACCTAAAGCAACCAACGAGAAATTAACCTATTTTCATTTAAATTCCTTTCCCTTTAGAGCAAAAATAAATAGAAACAAAGCTAAACCCTCCCCAACTAACCCACACAAGAACAAAACCAAATTTTCGTTTATCCACCCTCCCACTTAACAACAGATTTACATTAAGCTAAAAGATTGCAATGACCAAAGTTCGAAGAACAGCAATGCAGAAGAGAACAAAAATATACAATGTACTTGAATAAATAAACGGTATATGAACTAAGGTATGGAATTGATTATTTCATTTCGAAATTTCCAGGCCCTTTTTATGTAACTTTTACAACATTTATCAAAAATATCTTCAATTTCTCTGCTGTGGGAAAAACTCGAGCAACCCAAAAGGTATTTAAGTTTATTATATATATATATATATATATATATATATATGCCTATTTGTTTAATTTAATCCTTAGTAATTTTTAATTATCTATACTTCTACTTGGTTTCGTATCACATACATGGTGTTACATGGTTCCCTCGAAATATTGTTCTGTTCCCTCGAAATATTATTTCGTTCCTTCGAAATAATATTCGTACATGGTACGCCCACAGTGCTTTCGGCGTCGCTCGGCTGTTCGTTCAGCGAAAAAGGCTGCGACTGTAATTGGCTGCGACTGTAACATTCGGTGGCGACTACAGCTACACAGTAGAACCCTCCTTTGGTACACCCCTATTCAGGGGACACCCCTATTAAAGGGCATATCTATTTTACTTTTAAGATTTTAAAAAAAAACCTTCCTCCTTTCCAAATTTTCTGGAGAAAAAAAAGAGAGTGATAAGCTAATTTATTCTATCTGTCCTACTTGTATTCCTCTTTGGGACACCCCTATTCAGGGGACACCACTATTAAAGGGACACTTTTCTGTAGAACGAGGGGAAATATAGCCTATCTTTTAAATTATTAATACTACGGCCAACCCCTCTTACTTGGAGGGGTAGAAGTAGAAGTGGTTGGCGCATCGGTTGTGGTTTGGACTCCCAACCTCGAGGTCGGGGGTTCAAAACTCTCGCTGTGCAAGTCGCTTGTGTCCTTGGGCAAGGCACTTTATCTACGGTTGTCTCTC
>NW_022710755.1:4792-9032 GCF_011630105.1 Anneissia japonica
CCCCTATGGGGCCTGAGTGTGTGTTCCATATGTGCTTGATCCAGTGATCCGGGGTAATAATGTTCAGCGCATAGAGAAGTTTGATATGCGCTATATAAGTATACAATAATAATAATAATAATAATACTTGCTGTTCTACTTCTTGTGTTCCTCTTTGAAACACACTCTCAATTCCTGAATCTCCTCCTTCTTGTACAGGAGTGTATACCGTCTGAATTGGATTTGTACTGTAACTACTGTCTCTCACACCTTGAGTGACGTCTGTTTGTACAATGGCTTTGTGTATTCTTTCTTCCACATCTTCAACGGCATCGCCAGTGCCCATATCTATATTTAGTCCTTCTCCATTCCCTTCTTGAATGGAAAGTTTTGCGCATGCGTACAATGCAGGCCTACTTGCCACATGCATTTGCGCTTCTACATGGATTCCTTCCCCCTGTGCCTGATTTTCATTTGGTTATTTCTTTCTTCTTCATTATCTATCTATCTGTGTAGTTCCAATTACACAGTACAGTATGTCACATAACCTTGTATCCGCGTTTTGGAAAAATCCCAAAATGGAATGGTCGGTACCACTTCCGTCAAGCAAGATAGGCCTATAGGCCTATTCCACATTTTTTTACCTCAATAACAAAATACTTTTCGTTGTAGTAAAAAAAAAAACAAAAAAAAAGCGAAATCGAACCTCAATTTCGTACATTTTGAGTCGGTCGGGCGTGGCCAACACAATATTTTTTTTTTATTTGGCCTAAATTAGTTCTTATTACAAACTATTCTGTATTGATTGATTTGTTGATTAGTTAGGCATATTAATTCTAGAAATTTGATATATATATAAATATAAAATAAATCAAGGTAGCCGTTAACACAGTTAAATCATATGTAAGTCATCAAAGAAAGGCAAAAGTCAGTCTTGGGGCTCTTGTTCTTCAACTTATTTATCAATGATATTGCACAAGACATATTTTCAAAAACTATGTTATTTGCAGACGATGAATTTATTATATATTTTCGTGGGAAATCGCATGATGACCTTCAATAATTAAAAAAACTCACGTCATGCATATGACAAGATCTATTAGACTTAGGCAATCAGCCTCAACTTACACACTTGGAAGAGTTAAACTTAGTACAATAACTTACATAAAATATCTAGGACTAACTCTCTCTAATGACCTAACTTGGTTTAATCATATTTATAATATTACTGACAAAGCTTCCAAAATTATTGGTTTCATTTGACAAGTTGCTGGCGGATGTACCATGGGTGCTATTTTGTCTCTTCCCTATATTTATAATTTCTGTATTCCTCGTATCATTTTTTGTCGATACAATAATTTTAATTATTATTATTATTTTATATTTTATAGGAAAATTAAAAGGCAGCACTCTGAGACTAACTTGAATGTTATTTATTCAACACGAGCTTTCGCTGGCAGTCAATGCCAGCTTCATCATGTGTGTGAATTAAAAAATTTAAAACAAAATAGAAACGAGCTTATGCATACATAATTAGCAATAGTCTCTCAAATAACCAATTAGCAGTTAGATACACAATGTAGTATACAATGATCAAAGATAACAAGTGTAGTAAAGAAACTAACTACCTATATTTTATAGGTAAATCAATTTTTTGTAGAATTTTTTGCAATTTTTAAACAACTTTAATTGTAAATAGAATACTGTAATTATAATTCAATATTTCCTAATCAAGTGTAACAATTATTTCTCATTTGTTATCTATATTTGTTTGCTGCTTTTTATTGGTCCTCTTCTTTTCTTAATCAAAATTTAAAAAATTTTTCATAGTTAAGAAAACTATATTTTGTATTGTTTTTTTTTAATCATTTTTTAAGACAGAATGGCCAGCTTGAGAGCCAAAGTTTCTTTTAACTGTGTCATTCCTTGGCGTCTTGGATGTTGATATGTGTATTGTTTCATTGGCAAAATAAACAATACCGGTAAATGAAGAATAAATAAATAAATAAATTATAAGTATTCGAATAAAGGGCATCATGGTACATCGTGTGCTATAAATTATATAGGGACGTAAATTGCAGGGTATGCTAGGTGTCCTGGATGTGCGAGAGGCGGGCACGCCCCCCCCCCCCGAAAAAATACTCGCCCATCCCCCAGTTGCACCCCCACCTAGAAATCATGCTCAAGTAGTTAAAAATCACCTCAAATTACATTATTTTGCGAGTTATCCCCTCACCTAATCACCGATCTCCCTATACCTTCCCACCAAATCAGCTCTATATACGCCACTGATGCTATGACTTGCTACTGTAGTAGAAAAAGTTTGTGAGCCTACTACTATACAGAAACAGATTGCGTTCTATAGTCAATATGCAAATGTATGTTATATTTAATACCGACATGGTTGTAGTATCTCTCTCAGGCCCGTAGGCTGGGGTGGGGGTGCGGAGGGTGCGGACGCACCCCCCCCCCCAATTTAAAAAAAATTCCACTTTTTAAAACATATTATTTCACAAAATCGTTAATAATTACCTGTATCACAAAATGCTATAGCATGCATTGCATTATATATTTGCCAGCACATCCAGCCGTTGATTTTAAATATGATATGGAATTTGTTGAAAATTTATCGTCTCCGGTGACTGCAGATTGATTTATAATATGAACAGTGTTATCTGTAGGCCTGCAGATGTACAGGACATAATAACGTTACTTCTTCAGCCCCCCCCCCCCCAAAAAAAACCCTAAGTTAATGAAAATTTAAATAAAATATTCACGAATTATGTGTTTGAGAAATCCATTATATAAGGCCCTCAAAATGCTACTTTGTCGGAGCCTCCTGGGGCTTTTCTCAAAAACCCCCTCCAGGTCTCTGCCCCTGGGCCACTAAATTTCAAAAAGTCCACTTTTTAAAACCTATTATTTCATTAAAATCTTTCCTAATTATCGCGAAATGCTATAGGTCTAGTATGCATTACATTTTCTTTTTGCCCCGCTGCCCCCTCTTCTAACCGTTGATTTTTAATAATGTGCTACGCAATCTGTTGAAAATTATCAGCTCCAGTGATTGCAGATTGATCCATGTCATCTGTAGACCTACAGATGTAAAGGACATAAAAAGTAACAACTTCACAGTAGCGGATTAGGGGGGTGGGGGAGAGCTCCCTAAAACTATAAAAGAAATGGAGAAAAAGAAAAATCATAATTAAATTTTGAGGGTGCCATTTCCGGCCATCTAGAAGTGCCATAATCATAAATTTTCTTACCTCAGCCCCAACCGGAGGGCAAAACGCACCTCCCCATCGAAAATGTTGCCTACGGACCTGTCTCTTCAAAGAATTTGAAGTAGGCCAAATATTGGAAAACTTGGCTATTTCAATGAAATTTAGCAATCCACTCGAACAATGAAGGTTTATTTAAAAGATTGTGGCTAAGAAATGCTAAATAAAACAAATAAACTGTACCATTTAAAAAAAAAATGTTTTAGCTAGGGTATGCACTGCATACTTTGCTTGCCTTAAAAAGTGAAAAATGAAAAGTGAAAAAAATACTAAATAATGATTAAAAGCTGGCTTACCAAAAATCACCTACACAGGACCACGTTTTTTTATAAATATGAGCCAAAAGTAGGGTACCTCTGTGCAATCCCCAAGTATGTAACTATTTAACCCACAATTAAGTATCGTCTCCGTTTCAATTTGTTTCGCAGTTAACTCCACACAGTTTATCCCTGCTATTTATACCACTCAGTTGGTTCATACTTACGTCGGTTACGGTACTTCCGCCAATGCTCCCTTTTTATTGGTTACATATTATTACGCATGCGTACTGTACCCGCATTATGAAAGATCATAACTCAAAGGATATTGTTCCAGAACGTTGTTCATCATGTAGCTATGAGCCTATTTCCTCAAACATAATGACACAACCCAGTCCCAAACACAAGACAACTACGGATTTTCTGCCCACTCAGTTTTGAATACCAGAGTATTAATAAAATTGAATGTTGGAGGAACAAAGTATGTAGAATAGACGATTAGGCTCTATAGTAGTTTACAATAATTATGTTGAAATGTGTAATTTCCCTATAAGCTGGCTAGGACGTAAACATAATATTACGAAAGCCTTGCCAACCAGGCTATTGTACTACCTGTGAGTATTTCCTCCATGCTGTGAGTGTGTATGGTAGCTGGCTTTTAGGATCGGTATTGATAATCCTGTGGTCTAGACTAGCTCAGGCATAGGTATAGGATGGTTATAT
>NW_022710756.1:0-1246 GCF_011630105.1 Anneissia japonica
TTGTTTCTTGTGTAGATTATTATTACTTATATTGATTTTTTGTCCCAGCATTCCTTTCTGATTTTTTAGCTTATGTATACATTTTCATTTGAAAGAAATTCAGTTTTTGTTTCTGATTTGTGATTTAATGTTTTACGACAAAGAGTTTTATATGACTTCTTTACTTGAAAAGTAAAATGACAATACCTTGATTTGAATAATTATTGCAAGACTGCTCTCTATGTGTGACTTGGAGAATTCTTTTGAACTGTTTTGTTGTGCGTTGTAATTTAATACTAAATGTTGTCATTCCATGTGTTCCATGTGAATATTGCACATCAATTCAATGTCCACAAAAAAGGTGGGAAAAAATTATGCAGTAGTGAAAATATTAATTATACTTTCTTTGTTTATTAGACTGTTTATTAGACAAACTCATTAATTCGCAACTATCAGGGCTGGAAAGAACATGGGACTGCTGTCTTAGACATTGCGCTTTTCCCGAAAGAATTTTATGAAAATTACAATAAAAAAAAATCTTTGCCTCTGCGATCACCATACTGTGTAGAGATAACAGTTTGTACTGGAAGCACTTTATCAAGAAAATTGTCATGGTCAGGGGCACAAATTTAATTTTTTTTTTTTTTTTGGCCAGGCAACTATGTCACTGTATATAGGACTGAACATTTAGATATAATGCAGTTAATTTACACTGAAAGTATAGAGGATTTGATTTCAGTGTTTTGGTATATGACACAGGAATATCATACACACATAATATATATATATATACCGGTAGCATTATATAATATTATTATTCATGTAGGCCTATTTATATAGGGTAGTGGCTTGGTAAAATAACACACACCGAATTGCACTCAAGTTTTTCACCTTTTGATTATTAAAGCCAGGCTGTGGAGGAAACATTTTTTTTTAATGTACAAATATATATTCTAAGACATAGAATAAGTGAAGAAAAAATTAAGAAGGAGCCCTTACCCCCTGGTTTTTTTAATTTTTAAAAATTCATATTTTATTATTATTTTTTCAAACCCTTCAAATATTTGTACAACAAATTTTTAAAAAATCCTGTTGATCCTGACAATAAAACTGTATTAAGATGTTCCTTGTTAGTTACCTAGTTGAAACTGTGCTGCTTTTTGCAATATCCTTGTTCTGTCGTTACTTTCTGTGTTATAATTGAATGAATTTTCAAGTTTTTCCCACATATTACAGTACAGTACATTATATACTTAATTATATTTAT
>NW_022710757.1:0-568 GCF_011630105.1 Anneissia japonica
ATGTGACTGCGTGACAAAGGAAACCATCAATCATTTTGTATTTGATTGTACCAGATTAAAGAACAGTAGAACTTTAATATTTGACCAACTTAAAGAGGAGTTATACAAAAAGGATTTACATATATTTTGGGAATTATTCACATCAAGCTCCCCTGAACTTAAATACCATCTTTTGTTTGATGATTTAGAAATCCATTACGAATATCAAATTTTAACAACAAATTGTATAAACCCTTTAATTAATTATACTATTGCGAGTAAAGTTTTCGATAATCATTGTAAATTACTTTTAACGATGGCATGGAAAGAACGAAATGATATATATAATACTTTTCTATTGCAAGACTAATATGTATGGTTTTAATGTTATTGAATTAAACTTACAATATTTACTCTGTTATATGTATATATGTATATGTATGTGTTTGTGTATGTATGTGTATGTATGTATGTATGTGTGAATATGTGTGTGGGAGGGGTGTGTGTATGTGTGTGCGTCTATGCATGTATGTATTGTGTGTGTATGTATGTATGTATATGTAAGCATGTGTGTATGTGTGTGTGTGTA
>NW_022710757.1:588-971 GCF_011630105.1 Anneissia japonica
ATATATATATATATATATATATATATATATATGTAAATGTGTATATATATATATGTGTATATATATGTTTGTGTGTATGTGTATACGTATGTGTGTATAAGTGATGTATTAACCAACTAACTTATATTATTAGTATTAGTATTTATTTTTATCTCTATTACTATTTTTGTAAACTCTTTTTTTATTTATATTTCGTTCTACCGCAGTATTTTCTTACTATATTTTATCACAGTAATTAAGTTTTTACTGATTTTGTTATTGTTGCACGTCTTTACGGCTGTGCCTCTGTTATAAAAGAGAAGCAATAAAGTTACTTACTTACTTACTATAATAACAATAGGTGGGCCGCCCTCATCGGCGAGAGTGCGAAGGTTTTGTTTGTG
>NW_022710758.1:0-784 GCF_011630105.1 Anneissia japonica
ATTGATGAAGTGATGGACTTGGACGGGAGCCAGTGGATTTCACCAAAAACTCAAATGTAATTATGCAACCATTACTGTAACTGTTTCAAGTGTAACTATATCCACCCCATCCCAAATTTTACAATTTTCTAAAATATATTTTAATTATTACTGTATATATTATTTTATTATAATGGAATTTTAAAAATTTCCAATTTACAGGTAATAAGTATTTTTAGTTTGAATTGTAATAAACATCACACATTTTAATGTAATTTTTTTATGCCATTGCAGGACTCATAACATCCGCCTCTTTTTCTTTGGGGATTATGACTTTCTTTGCAGAATATATGGCCTTGTGGGTCCCAATGGTGAGTAAAATTTACATTAATAACTTAATTTGGAATTTGTTACACAAAATGTGTCTATAAATTAATAATTGAACTATATTTTATAGGGAAATACAGTTGCATATATTGCTTCTGTAGTCAGGATGACATCAGATCTAACCACCCACGCAAAGGTCTTAGATGCCTGAAGAGCTACAATCAAGATTATAAATGCTTTGTAGATCACGGTGAAGACCGAAAGAAAAGCAAAACAATATCTCATAGTGTCATCAGGCCTTATATGGTAGACATCGAGTTAGATAGGGTAGGTATTGTATATTAGTCAAATTAGAATTTTATTTCAAAAATTTTGTAACAATGTTAAGAGTTAAAATAACTGTCAAAATCTGTATAATATGCATACCTTCTTCTTCATTATATAATGTATTTCCCATTTCCTTTTAAAAAAATGTATA
>NW_022710759.1:0-739 GCF_011630105.1 Anneissia japonica
ACAAACCATCAAGGTTCAAA
Organism: Anneissia japonica; assembly: GCF_011630105.1. Lineage (NCBI taxonomy): Eukaryota > Metazoa > Echinodermata > Crinoidea > Comatulida > Comatulidae > Anneissia > Anneissia japonica. Next base: position 21 of record NW_022710759.1, read on the forward strand.
AGTTTTCACTTTTGCAAGAGGGCGCCGTACACTTCGTTATTACCATATTACAGAGTTTAAACAAGGTAAACGCGGAAATCACGGAGAACGCTATCTTGATCATTGTGTTTGTAAGATCTTATAGGGTCAGACGAAATGTTAAGGGCGCTGTATCGCCCGGTATCGAGAGACCAGAAAATTCACCAAAAATCTATTTTTTAAGGAAATAGCAGAATAAAATAATAATTCACGTAATCGTGTTCAATAATAATCTGTTATACTAATTTAACATGTTTCTTTAATAATTGACGTTTATAAATTCTTCGCCATTTGAAGTTTGCTTGGAATAAAACCTGGTCACCCAATCCCTGTTTAAGAGTATATATATATATACTACAGTTGCACAAGAAACATGGGCAGCACCATCAAAGCCCACAACAATCACCTTCTCCACACCAAACAACAAGCACCGACCAAACTATGCAACTGTCGGATTAAAGAAGATTGCCCACTCTCGGGAAACTGCCTCACCGCCTCAATTATTTACAAAGCTACAATCACAACAAACGGAGAATCAAAGCATTACATCGGGCTCACAGATACCGCATTTAAAACCCGATATACAAATCATAAGCACACATTCAATGCACCAAAACACAGAAACAGCACAGAACGTTCAAAGTTCATATGGAAACTAAAAGACAGCAAAACACAATACAATATCAAATGGTCCATTATTG
>NW_022710760.1:0-814 GCF_011630105.1 Anneissia japonica
GGTTGCCAACACCATTGCGTGTCTTTGTGTAACAACTGCCTTAAGGGTGCTGCTACTTCACTAAAGGTAGTTTGGCATACCAAGAAAACGGCTTAAAGCTTGTGTATCCTTTGGAGCTGGCATCTCGCATATAGACTTTATCTTCTCAGGATCAGGTTTTATACCATTCTCGGTTAGAAGGTGTCCAACATAGGAAACCTGACTCTGTCGAAACTTGCATTTGTTCAAGCGGAGTCCAACCTTTTGAATTCTCTGTAGCACCTCCTTTAAATTCTTGTCATGCTCGTCTTGATGTTTACCAGTGACTAGCAGGACATCCACAATTATCTCACAAGGATATCCTTCAAAGAGTATTTCAATTGTGCGTTGAAATATTTCTGATCCACTATTGATACATACCCATGTTCAACTACCCATATCTTTAGCATGTGGGCCCCATGTAGATAAATATGGGCATGTCAATATGTATTTTCCCAGATATTTTGCACATCTAACCCATGTGGATTGAATGTGGGCATTCCCATAATTATATGCCCAGTTATTTGGCATATTGGTCCCATGCAAATTAAATGGGCATATTCATAAGTAACTGCCTATATATTTGGCATATGGGCTTCATTTGGATTAAATATGGGCTTCCCATATTTACTTGTCCAGGTATTTGGCATATGGGTCCCATGTATATTATATGTTTCCACGACCATAAGTATTTTCCCAGATATTTGGCACATGGGCCCAATGCGAAATTTATATGAGCATCCATGTTCAACTACTCAGGTCTTTGGCATGTCGGCCCCATGTAGATAAATACAGT
>NW_022710761.1:0-1174 GCF_011630105.1 Anneissia japonica
AAATTGCTGGGGATCATCCATCGTCCCCAAGTATAACAGGAATTGCTGCCTCCGCATCCTTCCCTCGGTTTTTAACCTAAAGAAAAAAAAGAATAAACACAAATCTGAGTTGAAATTGAAGTAGATGTAGATGGTAGTAAATGTTGTTGTCCGGTCATAAAAATGGTTTATCATACAGTATATTAATGTTTTATTCTTTTAAAGTAAACAATAATTTATGATTCTATTTCTACCAGAAACAAAATAGAATCGGTTGAAAAAAAGCTCCAATTTGTCACATGGCAGCAGAGAAGGGTAAACAAATATGTTGGCCTATATGTTATTGTTAAATTTATAATCAATAGGCATGTGTATATATTAATTACTTTTTTCCATTTGACTATAACAAATTAGATGTTTTTCCTTTTGACCAAGGCATTCAAACATAAAAGATGATCATCTGGGTACATTAAAGGTTAAAGGTACACATGTGACACATTTTTACATACAGTACATACTTTCATTCACAGTAAACACATATCTAAATATACAAATCCTTAAAATATAATTGGTTTTTATATTTTGAACATAGGCATGTAATAATGGAAACAAAATTAGTACACTTACGATTTGTGTTCGACAAACAACTTTGTCAAATCCCTTAATGTACATTTATGTTTCCCTGTATCGGACGACAGCAAGTTGAGGAGTACATGGAAAGCATACATTGATTTCTTGTGTGTGAAAAAAAAAAATATATATATATATAAATATATATACAGTAGGAAAAATGAAGTCAAAAGTCACACAGTATTTCTTACAAACTAACATTTGTATAATTATACTGCTACACAACCTCATTGTCTACACAATTTTTCCACTAAGATATTAATCTAGATTTACTGTATTTAAAAAAAAATTTAGATTATGTGTGAAGGCAATCATTTTCTGATGGTTATTTGGTTTTATGTATGAGGCCTTATGAATGGTCGATTACTTTACGGTCATTGAGACTACTTAAAGGAATAAAGTACTGTAATCATCTTTGCTTATGCATTAATTAAATTCTTATATTGCAAAATTCTGGCCATGAGTAATAATAAAAATAATATGTTAGATTTATATAGCTCTAGTATGAACTATACATTATTGCACGATGAGTAGGGCAGCAATGTGTGAGTTTTTGGTCTTTGGT
>NW_022710762.1:0-1102 GCF_011630105.1 Anneissia japonica
TATATATGTCATTGACACAAGAATCATACATAAGCCCTCTTGGATCAGATGGTGGGCTGCACATTGCAGAACTACCTCGGGCAGAGCGACCTACAAGAACTCGTACTACGAACATTATCTGTTCATCATTGCTGTCGGCCGTTGCATAATTATTGGCAAGATTAGCAGTACTTGCAAAATATATGCCTCTGCCAAATGATATACCATTTGCTGTACCAGCCAACCTGATATCAAAGTTAGATTGAGTAATACCTTCAACATTTTTTTTTTTAGTTCCATGATAAAGTTGACGCTCATCAACTAGTATGGATGGATTTCTTTTTTTCATAACTTCCTTTTGCCTATTGAGAAAGAAAAAAGTTTATTTATGTATTAAACCATATTTTGAGAGGGTGACCCATTCAGCATGAGCTGATTTTAAGGGCCCTCAACAAAACAAACAAGATTTACATAAACATCAACATGATCAAAAACCTACATAAATTGTTAAGAAAAAGTATATCTACATTTTTAAAAATAATTAAAATACAATAAAATACAATAAGAATGACAAAATGCAGATGATTAAAGTGTACCATTAATCAAATAACTAGTTTAGTTTTAAAATTTGCTGGAGTTTCTTATAGAAACATCAAATGAGTTATAATTAAAAGTTTGCATGGATGTTTTGAAATGGAAGTTAGCAGTTATCCTGACAAGTCTACGACAAAAATGTTTAAACCAATAAATGGACATATAGCATTCATTAAATCTTTTACTGAGTTTTATCGATCACAATTGCACTTGTTAGGCAGAGCACATGGCAGGCAGCTGTGCAATGCACAGTGGGGAAATGTTTGCTAGTTGCGCTGTTTCAAAGGTTATGTTTGAAAAGGGAGTAAATTGCAAGGTAAGCCTACCGTACAAATGCATCCCAGCATTGGTCATTTTGAATCTTTTCAAGTAATAGAATATTTCTTCCTGGAAGTGTTTCCTGCAAACATTTCTCTATTTCCTTATATTTTTCTTCATGCTTCAGTATTTCAACCCGGTGTGGTCTTGTTTGGATGCTTTCATCCTGATTCTTTATGTTGGTATGTTGCCTAAATTTTCAAGTAAAATT
>NW_022710763.1:0-525 GCF_011630105.1 Anneissia japonica
ACTGATACACGTCTGGTCAGGTCAACACTGAACAGCAACGGGCGAATAGCACCATGGTTGATTAGCAAATACGCACAACAGTAGCGCATAGCGCGCAGCACGTGATCCTAGCCTATGCTAAGCAACTATTCCTAACCAAGAGCAAGACATACATGACCATTATGTAAACATCATAAGACACCAACCCCCGAAAAAAAATATACTTTATTACATAAAGTAGAGTAAAAGTCATACAAGGCAATAATAAACGAATGATAGTTAACAAAACAACGTTAACCGAACAACCCAGCCGACGCCAGGGATACAACATAACAAAAGATAAAACATAAACTCAAATAAGAATAAGCTAAGTATAATAGAATACAACTAAACCTAAACAATAAAAACAAGGTCCAATAAAATAACCTTCTACTGAGAAATAAATAAACTCAGGCCTACATCTAAGATTTAGAACTGAAAATTGAACTAAAAGTAACCAAAGACAATCTATTTAGCATCAAACCCAGAGCTGGGAATGATGATGGC
>NW_022710764.1:0-1593 GCF_011630105.1 Anneissia japonica
TCTTTAATCTTTCTGATGTCAACTCTGATTCCTCACTGTGAATGAAAGCCTTTCTACAGGCAACAAGGTTTTCTTTTATAGTGTTCAGGACACCTAAAGTTTCAAGCCCAGAAAGTAATCTGAAAAAATATATAATAATGAAAAATACCAAAAGAGGTAAGTGAAAACAAACATGAAATTCTACGAAAATGCAGCAATAAAGTGAAAAATGTTTAGCATATGGTTTTTAAATTATATATGGACAGTTTTAAATTAATCAGAAAAAAAAAACAAAACAAAACAAAAAAACAATAGAATTCAACGAAAAAAAGGTAAGTGCAAGTAAATGCATTTCCCTTGACAGGATATTATTATAATGTAATTTATTGTACCTAAGTACACTTTGAAAATTAAATAAGTATAACACAAAATAAAAATTTGTTTAAAAAAAAAAAAGTAAACTTGAAATCACAATTACTGTAAATCTTATTTTTCCAAGGTAAAAAATGAATTCAAACAAATTTAAGTACAGAATAATTAATTACAATTTTACAAACCTTTCAAAGGCTGATCTAGTTCTGTCTAAAACAGAACCTCACAGCACTTGAAACTAATTGATTCTTCTTATCAACAGAATTAATGTTGGTGATTAAGCCAGCCAAGCTTAGAAAATCTTCAGCCTCATCTGCTGCTCCTTGTAATTCCTCTAATGAAGTGGCTGATTGAATCTAAAAGAAAATAATATTAGAGGTTAAATTGATATTAGAACTACCTGCGGAAGCTAAATTTTCGAGACAGTTTCCTCCCTGGTATATTTTAATTATTCCATTATAACAAGCCTATCTGGCCAATAGAAGAGGAGCTTATACCCCGTTTCCAATATCATAAATCGTATGAGTGCATTTAACTGGTTACCTGTGGGTGGCGCAATTTGATTAAAGCATTGGTTTAAGTTTGACAGTATATTTCTTCTACCAGTAATAGCAAACATGGTTATAGTAGTACAGCATTTGTGACATTTTAGTATATAAGAGTATGATAGTTTGATTGATGTTTTAATTACCGTTGTGCGTGTTTTTATGTTTGTCTTAACCTTTATAACTTTAGTTTTTGTTGAAATTAAAAATAATTTGAAACAAACCAAAATAAATAATTGGTTAAATAAGTAAATAAATGTTACTCATGTTCAACAGATCCACATATATTTCATTCAACATTCTTACAAGTTTTGTACTGTAATAAATATTTGTGATCATGTGTGACGATAATATATATTTTGTTCACCTTCATTAATTTAGACTTTATATCTAAATCACCGACATCATCAAGTCCAGCTGTGGACCTTTCATATCCGTAGGCTTTGGCCTCATATAAAGTTGTGGATAAAAATGTCGGTGAAGGTCCACCATGTACCAGTGACATCGCCATTAGCTGTCCAGCATAGTAATAGTGATCATTCTCCATGGCTATATAACAAATAAAATTTTTAAAAACATGATAAGAATAATGTTTGGTTGTCACAGAAAAAGGTGTGTCTTTTGAAAATAATTTATAAACAGCAAACCAACAACAGTAGTTCAAACTATAAGAAATCATATTTTAAAAAACTGAGGA
>NW_022710765.1:0-730 GCF_011630105.1 Anneissia japonica
CCCCTCCACCCCCCCCCCCGGGATCTACGCCTATGGCCGGAGGTAGGGCCTACAGTGGCATCTGCTGGCTCGTGTTTACCCATTGCATCTTCCAGAAAATTAGGGTACTAATGCACTGCAGGTCAGGAATACTTTTAATGGATATGCCACGTAATATGGTGATTAAGTTTCCTGATTGGCATATCCCTGGCGCTCGTGCCTAAAGAAATGAAATGAAATCCACCCTAAGCTGCTTGCTGTACCCAAGGTAATTCAACAAAAGGACGCACATCTCGGGACATCAAAGGCTATGTTCAGACACAACGACTTACGCTAGCGTAACGTTAATCGAGCGGTGTGAACTTGTGCGCGGCGTAGCGAACGCCAGTATTATCGCGCAATCACTGGCGTACGGTAATCCAGCAACAGACCCCAGATTAGCGTACGCCACTGATTTACGACAGTTATGCATCGGTGATTTTGAACTCAGCCAAGATTTGACCAATCAAAATCAACATAGATGTAAACAGAAAATAATGCGCGAATTACGAATACGAATATTTTGCGCGAATACTTACGCTAGCGTTCATTAATCGTCCAGTCTGGACATCTCCCTGGTTACGCCATGGATTAACGTACGCCCGGCGTTAGATACGCCTGGCGTATCTCACAGGTCTGAACGTAGCCAAAGGTTATAACTCTGGCATCGACATTCTAGGCGCACGTGCGTACCTACACGCTGAACGTCACA
>NW_022710767.1:0-667 GCF_011630105.1 Anneissia japonica
GAGGAACGTTTAACGGGAAAGACGTAAATGTGTTATTTATGTGCCGTTGCAGGAGGAAAAAAAAAGGTATAACTTTTTTTTTAAACAAAACAAAAAAATGGTAGGAGAGAAAGCCGGCCCCCTGCTGGTCGATCATCGCAAAGCAAAAGAGGATCTTGCTTACATCGGACAAAGAAAGAATCCGTTAGGATTCAGAGGCTCCGAGCAGATCAATGTTAAGATCGTAGAAGGAGGAGGAGGAGGAGGAGGAGAAATCATAAAATTATGGATATGCCCGACGTTCGCAGAACCGAAATCGTACGCGAATCTAGTTGGTCTGGCCGACAAGCGTTTAATCGACATGTTGGTGCAGTTCATGAACGTCGACAGGAACGCAGATTTCGTCGCCGGCCTTTCTTACGAATAGCGCGTTTCGTTTCTGCGCATGGCCGAAAGAACCGGCTGCAAAGATGCCGTGTGCGTGTTTCTTTCTGCCGTGTTCGAACTTTCAGGCAACGACCTGATGAGAGCCAGGAGGACGGCGGTCGACATACGTTCTCCGACGCTTCTGAACGCGGTCGATTCGGCGATCTGCAAATCGTTCGCGAATCTCAAACTGACCAAACGCGATCTTTATTTCAACGAGCTGTCCGTATGGTTGGACACCGCAAGACACGACATGCCGCCG
>NW_022710768.1:0-650 GCF_011630105.1 Anneissia japonica
CTAAGAAGGCGCATCTCGTCGCCTCTGACGCCAGCGGTCTGCTCGCCGTCGCGACAGGGACGACGAACTTCGTTTCGAAAGGAAGCGATATGTACGAATTCCAACTATGGTTTCGCACGTCCCTTCCTCCCGAGATCAGGAGGGCGGCGATCGCCGTTCGTTTCGAGGACGGCCGACACGACTTCGGAGTGCGCCTGGTCGACGATCACTACTCGGACAACGAAACGTTGCACGACGATGGCGAAAACGTGCTGACTGTTATCTCTGCTAAGCGGCGTCAACGAACTCGACTGGAGGAAGTAGGAGAGAATCGCCATCTTCTTGCACCTCGCAACGACGTGATCGAAACGCCGACGTGCCTCTTTCCGCTGTGGCAGATGCGTCCGCTGTTCTCATCCGAAGACGAGCGCCTAGAGTTCTTTCGTCGCGCACGCTTCCTCAGCGGAAAATAGCTGCCAGGAAGTGCGTCGTCCGTCGCAGCGAGGAGGATCGCCTTCTTGCTCTCGTCTCCCTCGTACCGTCCATGATGCTTGCGACCGATCGGATGCGAATGCTGTTGACGTTGGGAATACTCCTGGACGCGTTGCTGCACGAGCCCTTCTCGGACACGTTCGAACGGTGGCGACCCTGCGTGCACGGACGTCGGCACG
>NW_022710769.1:0-630 GCF_011630105.1 Anneissia japonica
TGACGTCATATTTGAAAATACGCATTTGAGCGTATCTCGCTTATCCTTGATCGATCGTCTTCCAATTTGAGTATGTTATAGCTGAGACAATTTTTTTTCATATACTTGACTCCTTTTTACATTTTGATGACGTCATCATGGTCAAAAATATTGTTTTTTCTGACCCCCTCATTTCTCTTTCTCCAAAACGTTGATGAGCCCATATAATCTTAACCATTCGTCATTTCTAAATCATATTAGGTGAGCATAAGCTTCAGGTCAATGTTGAATGTTATGTACCTTAATTTTCCGTTCGCGCTTTTAAGCGCGCACGTACGCGTGCGTCAACATTTATATATGCATAAAACCATGAATATTTTTAATCAGTTATAGCTCCTTAGGATGAAAGGTGACCCCCAATTTTTATTACATAATCTGAAAGCACATGAGCTGTCTCTTATACACAGAGTTGTAGATACGATTTTTTACTTCATAATGGCTGATCGGACATTGTGACGTCATCATATTGGCGTCTGAATTCAAAGAAAGTGATTTATAGCTATGACGTCATTTTTGAAACTACGCCATTGAGCGTATCTCGCTTATCCTTGATCGATCGTCTTCCAACTTTGAGTATGTTATAGCTGAGAC
>NW_022710770.1:0-763 GCF_011630105.1 Anneissia japonica
AAGAGGAAGCTGGGAGTGAAAATGGAGAATATGAAGTAGAGATGGATGATACGGTTGATGATAGCAATGTAGATGAAGATGCCAGTTTGACAGAAAAGGAAGCTGAAAGTGATAATGGAGAAGACGAAGTAGAGAATGATAATACGGTTGATGACAGTGATGAAGATGCCAATTTCGTAGAACAGGAAGCTGAGAGAGACATTGGAGAAGATAAAGTAGAGATGGATAGGGATAGAGAAAGCCACGTATATGTACATGATACCAATTCGGTCGAAATAGAATCTAACAGCGATAGTGAAGATAAGATTGATGCTGCGGTTTATCATAATGATGTGGTTGATGATACAAATGATGAAGATTGGGAACCGGAAATTGAATATAATGAAGTAGAAAGTGAGGAGGATGAATTTATGAGCAGCGATGAGGTCAAAAGAGCAAAAAAAGGTAAACCTATATTATATTTAAACTTTTGTTTTTTTTTCCCCCACAAAGTATTAGTGGGTACTAATTTGTAATTTATGTGTTTCTTTTGTATGATATAATTCAATTTGGTCCTGCTAAATTTTGTAAAGGGACAATAGTGTGTTTGATAAAGTTTTAAGCCAGGATAAAAGTAGTATAAGCTCCTTATATCTATGCAAAAAACCCTTTCTGAGTGAATAGAGGGCTACAGAACTGTGCAGTGTTGAGTTAGATAAGGTTGGGTTTATAATTGCTGCTTTTTGGAAGTTTTTCAATGTTATAGAAATTGGAATTGATTTTA
>NW_022710771.1:0-1079 GCF_011630105.1 Anneissia japonica
GGTTATATGCATGACAAGGATTACCTCATCAGCCTAAAGATTTCGTTATCAGGCCATATTTGGTCAGACCATATTTGGTCTGGTCATCTTATGGTACCACCTTTTTACTCCTCATGGAATGCATTACCATCTTATAGGAATGTATTACCCCGATTCTGCCCTATCTTTCTACTTGAGTGAAGGACAAGGTGGTTTTATTTTTGACCCATAGTAACAAGGACATAGTGGTTTGAATAATGACCCATGGTATATACCCTTGTTACATACTGATCTACCCATTTTTTGGATTTTCCCAAAATGTGGCCAACACAAAAATTTATTTCTTTTGGCCTAATGTGGGATATAATTTGTAAGCCAGCTCTCCCCTCAAACTTTCTTGAAGGGGTTTTTATTTGTGTTGCCATTTTCATGGAAAATTTACAAAATTATTATTATTAGTCTCATTTTATGCAAATGATTTTAAGATGCTGCTCTTTTGTGGTATTTTTGAAGTGCTTGGTGACAAATCAAGGAATTATTATCTTTCAAAAAAAAGAAGTAAATACTAGCTTTTACATTTTATTTTCAGAATGATCTTAGTTGAAGTTCAAAGGTGATGAATGAAGTGGTTGTGAATTGACAAGACCAGCTAATGTTAGCGTTGCCTTTAAAATGTGGACAACTACAGTATAAAATCTGGTGGTTAATAGTTTTCTTTTATGGATGATGTCACACCTAGGCCTCTAATTGAGCTTTAAAATAAACATTTTCTATAAAAAAAAATCCACAATACTGAGCTGTTTACTTTGGATTATCTTATCAAGAATTGTTTTTAGCAGAGGCTTACATTTCTAATAAAAGCATTTTCATATCTGTCCTAAGGTCCTTGCAATTCAAATTTCATTTTATATAAACAGCAAAACTACCATTTAGACCAAAATATATAATATATGAAAGTTATATGAAAGAACAAGTTAATACTAATACAGTAAGTATAATAGTGACTTTTTCTCTTATGGAACAGTCCAACTTTCGACTGTTCAGCTGAATTGAAGTCTCGCTTAATAGTCATTTAGTTCGATGAGTTTAGAGAATTTTCA
>NW_022710772.1:0-801 GCF_011630105.1 Anneissia japonica
TGACTACATCAGATATAAATCTGAACCAAATTTTCATTAATACCTCCTTGACAAATGTAACTTTTCAGAAGTAGCTCTTAAATTTAAAGCTCCATCAAACTCGCTTAAATTAGAAAGTCGCAAAGAAGCCTGGTCAACTTTAAACACAGGTCTTTGAAAATTATGTAAAAGTGGTTGTAAAGAAACAGTTGATCACTTTGTTTTTGAATGTTGTAAATTTAACAATATTAGAGATACAATTTTCCAGGAACTTAGAAATGAGCTTAATGAATACAACCTTGATATATTTTGGAATATGTTTACTTCAAGTTTAGAACATTTTAGACACCATCTTTTCTTTGATGGCCTGTCTATCCAAAATGAATTTCCCCTTAAATACAATCTGGTTGATTCTGATTACAATGATGCAAGTTTTATCTTCGACAAATATTGTAAAAAATACCTTTAAATTGCTTGGATGAAACGCAATGAGCTGTACAAGAACCTGCAATATTATACTGAATCTTACTTTGATTCTCCCCTGGTCCGTAGAAAAAGAAAATAAATAAATAAATAAAATAAATAAATAATCGACGTTCCGGTAATTTCACACGACTACTAAGTTCAGGTTTTTGTGCAGCTTGTGTGTTTCATTCAGTTTACTTACTAAATTATAATAAGAATTTTTTAGATATACAAATAAGAGTAAAACTTTACTGTAAATTGCTTGGTTTTGTTTTTGTTACGCTATTTATCCGTTTGTTGTTTTTGAACTGTCTTTTGCTTTCCTTTGTTTATATTTTATATTGTTAATGGGTGTCA
>NW_022710773.1:0-973 GCF_011630105.1 Anneissia japonica
ATTTTGTTCGAAGAACATTTATATGCAGTTGTTCTTCGCAGCACTTCACTTGCAATTTGCAATTTTTAGTATTATTATTATTATCATTATTGTTTATAGTAAAAAATATTAAAATAGTATATGTCGAGTGGGCCACTTCATTTTCGTTCGCAAATTAAGAGTAGGCCTACACCAAATTACCACCGTCAGAAAATTATTGTTTAAAAAGGAAAGGGCAATCCTTTGTCTCCTTAATTCATTGGTCTTGTTACCGTATCATTTTTCCTGTCTGCTTTATCAAAATCAGTGTTGGCAGTCTAATATTGAACAGCTAGTATCATATTACTTTTAGCCTTGGTCGGCTTTACCGATTTCAATGATCCGTAAATAGAGCATCTAGATTGTTGCTCTTTAAATTTGAATATGAACGAGTCCTCTACAAATCTTACATTATTAATTTGATTATTATTAAGTAAGTAAGTAAGTAATTATTTATTGGGAAATTACACCTTTATATCGGAGGCACACACAAAGGTGGTGCATCCACATTGTACAACTTATAAAAGAACAAAATTATAAATTGTTTCGATGTTTATAATTGTGACGTTTAATCCTTGTAATTTTTACTCCTCCTGACACTTTAGTGTACAGTCTGGGGTGTCAGTACTCTGAAAAGGTCGACAAAAGACGCCGAACACCACGTGGAGCTATGTTGCCTTAAAAAAGAAACAAGAAACAAGTACATTACCTGTAAGGCGACGGTCGTGGAGAAAGCGGCATATATACATGATCATATCTCAGGGACGTATCCAGGGGGGAGCCGTGGGAGCCGCGGCTCCCCCCCCCCTCTTTGTACACAGTGTTAACATTTTAAAGCTTATTCTTAAAGCCAATACAAATTCTTTCCTGGGATCACTCAAAATGAATAATTCTAAACATGTAAATATGCATCAGTACACGTTATACATAGGCCTAATAGAAGACATAGGCCTAA
>NW_022710774.1:0-942 GCF_011630105.1 Anneissia japonica
GTATAAGTCGAACATTTTAGAAGAAGACATGAAACACATACCTGTATACGTAATATTTTAAAATTTAAAAAAAAACTGTAAATCGCGTGTTTACAGTCATAATAACAGGAAACAGTGAAATTAATTAATTATTAAATTTCACTGTTCCCTGATAATTAGGATGATTTCCAAAATAGCGTATTTAAATTCAAAAGGTGAAAACAATCTAAGCTGGGTCCCGGCATTTGAGGCTGTTCCAGTATAGTAATTAAACTTTTGTGATCTGGTTGTATATATAATACAGGACAGCATAAGCCAGGTTCGCAAGGACAGTCACCAGTCCTACATATATGTGTATGATGACAGTAGAATAATGGGTTGGGTCCTTTCAAGGGTGTTGATCAGTTGTGAAAAGTGAGAGGGGGACGAATTGAAAAAAATATGGAAGTCTCGGGCCACAGGCCAAAGCCATGGCAGGGGGCCGGTTCCGGCCAAAGCCCCCGATGGGGCCCCTGGGCGAATCCCCATGAATCTATGGCGTCTATTATTATTCGTATCAATTTCAAAGAATGCAAATAAAATGTATTTCTACACTACATCTTTTAAAGTGGTGAGTCCAGAAATCCAAATAGAGTGGGCCAAGGGGGGACTTTTTACAGATGGAGTGTAGTCCACCTAACCCTCACCATAGTTGAGACTGAGATAAGGGAATTGTGGCGCCTCCAGTAGGCCGGAAATAGCACTCTTAGACTTAACATTTAATTATAAGTTTACCTTTTCTCCACTTTTAAATTTCGAAAAAAAAAATAGGGAATATAGGCCTGCTGGGCCCCCTTGAATCTGCCACTTAAATACTCATTATATTTATTTTTTCTCAATTTTTTTCTGGGTAGTAATATTCATGCCCGCTTACATATTTCGTGCAAACTAACATTCCTAAAATAATGATTCATCATCTACTGA
>NW_022710776.1:0-603 GCF_011630105.1 Anneissia japonica
ATCCAATGTGTTGTAACAAGTGCAGAGTCTCTGCACTGTACTGCAAATGTACAACAATATCATAAATTTAGGAAAAACTCCGAATGCCTTGCAATTATGTAAAAAAATAAAATCCAATTCGGCTTTGTTCAAACGAAGAGTAATATTTTCATATTTCCTTAATAAAGAAACTGGTAATCTTCTTGAACTGAAATCCTTGATAATAGAACCAAATGGACGTAAGTTGACAAAAAATACAACGCATTTTAAAAATAACACAAAAGATTTAATGGCAGGCATGTTTCGGATTACCTTCAACCCATCATCAGTTAACAAAAAACAAAATAGAAATGAACCAAATACTTTTCTTGTAGACTATATGTATATAAGTAATTATCATGCTGAATATTAAATAGATAGATTGATTTGTTTGACAATAAGTTTGACCAACTATAGTAACTCTGAAATCTGGACTAAATGTAGCTAATTATTATTCTGAATATATAATTGAATACCGTGATTTGTTTAACCAAAGGTTAGTAAAGCAATAGTAAGTTTATATAATATGGACCAAGTGTAGCTAATTATTATGTAGAATATATAATCAGGTACATTGATTTGTTT
>NW_022710777.1:0-999 GCF_011630105.1 Anneissia japonica
TGTGAAGAGAGACACGGATGATTTTTTTTATTGGCACTATTACACATTGGGGGTAACATAAATACTAATGACAACAACTTTATCCTGTACATAAGCCCAGACAGCAGCCCTAGGTTCCCAAATGAACTTATTATTTATAGTATGATATGGTTGAATCTGATATATATTAGAGATAGTAGAATGCAACTGAAACACCTGATTATGACACAGACAGTGGTTCTGGAGATCAACTTCACAATAAAACAGGAATTAAGTGAAGGATGGGACCATTTACACTGGAATTTTTAAACACTGGAAAGAAAGTCCAATTGACAGCAACTATTTACTACTTTAGCTATAGATTTCCGTTTGATAATAAAATTTTGTTAAACACTGACTTCAGATGAAATACAACAATACCATAATACAAACTCAGTAACAAATATTTATTAGATCAGATTAAACTACAGAACATGAATTGTCTATACATGATAAATGGTACAGCGTCAAGGTGTATTTCAATCAGATTGTTGAAAAATATGTAATCATAGGATTCGAACCTGGTAGCACTTTATTGACTAACATTATAAAATGTATTAACATTTGACAGCAGTCTCTTCTGGGTTACAGATACGTAACAGCATTATACTATAGTTAGTCAGCAAAGCAAATGTAAAATTCAAAACTGGTATCGCTTTAAAAGCGATACCAGTTTTGAATTTTACATTGCTTCTTCTACTATTACAACAAATGTGTCCACCATATGGACTGTCTCTTATACACATCTAGATGTGTCCCTGTATCTATATGATTTTAATATATTGCATACACAATTGAACTGCGGTATTGTACACTGCGGTAACAATGTGTTTGTAACAGTACGATACAAAGCACAAGCAAGAAACACTTAACTGATAGTTAAAAGTATCCCACGCCGGACCCCATCCCGGTATTTCTGAGTCTAGGTTTTGGGGCTAGAATCTATGGAAATACTTCCATTTTGTCCTGCATTTTGTTAGA
>NW_022710778.1:0-700 GCF_011630105.1 Anneissia japonica
CTAATAGTATGTTCTTTGTTAGATTTATTGAGTATTTTGTACACACGTTTCAACTTAACCCACAGCTAAAAGGTCAGTTATATCTGATATATAGCCTATGAAAGGATACCTGTAATAATAAAAAGGTGTTGAAAACGCACAAGTCCACTGTTAGTGCTCAAGAGGATACAGGAGGGGGAACCAAACATTACCATGAACCTTAAATCACCAGACAGACACACAACACACATGACTGTTAATTTGGTTTGTAAAAATGTTGTCAGTAGGGTTGCTAATGCATTCGTTATATTATAAATTATACAATGGGTGTAGTTATTGCTTTAGATACACGTACGTTGATGAAGTGTATACAAATAAAAATCAAGGTCTCAAGATAAAAGATACTGTGTGCCGGAGACAAACAATAAAAAACGGATTGACGTGTTTCGGAACATAAATATAATTTATTTTAACGAATATTTCGTCCTCTTCCTACGGACTTCAGTGTAACTGATTCTCATTGCAAAGGGCTTAGTAATTATACAATAGAAGGTGATAAAACAGTTATTTAAATCAATAGGCTTAATTAAGATAACCAATATACTGTGGAGCGTCTGTAATGAGTATCATACTCAGTATAAATACTAAAGGATATGATATATAGGCATAATAATATCCATATATTAATAGGCATATTATATCCTTTAGTATATCCTGTTTA
>NW_022710779.1:0-510 GCF_011630105.1 Anneissia japonica
TTTTCAAGAACAATCTGCCGTACTCGATAAATCTTTACCTATATTTCACCCCAACAGTTTGAAAAATAGTGAAAAGTATAAAAAGGTGAGGCTATTAAACCGGTCCTCCGGTCCCACTCTAACTTTGTTTGGGTGATTGAGGGGGCATCACATCATAATCTTACCAAGAGATTTTCAGGAACAATCTGCCGTTTTTGAGAAATCGTTACTCTTACATTTACACCCCAAACAGTATAAAATGAGTGAAAATTATAAAAAGGTGTGTGGCTATTAAACCGGACCTCCGGTCCCACTCTAACTTCGATTGAGTGATTGAGGGTGTATCGCTCCATAACCCCATTAAGGGATTTCCAGGAACAATCTGCTGTTTTTGAATAATTGTTCTCTAAATTTACACCCCTCCCGCCTAAAATTCTTCCCACTTGTTGTGGTGATTAGGGTATCGTACCATAATCCTACCAAGGGATTTTCAGGAACAATCTTCCCTTTCGAGCAATCGTTACCTATATT
>NW_022710780.1:0-54649 GCF_011630105.1 Anneissia japonica
AGTCTTTTTTCATCAGCATGCTTTGTTTTTAATGTTTCAGTCAGCTGATCATTCTGCTCAGCTTGTTCAGATAACTGAACAAATGAAACATACAATTACATGCCTAAATATGGTCATGATGAGTCGCATCATGACCATATATAGGCACGTCATGACTATATATGGATATACTATAGTTTTTTTGAAAATTTAATAGTGGAGATAGGCAGAGCTTTATAATATTTTCTTACTAGGAAGAACTCAAAAATTAGTACTTATTTAGAAATTAGACTAAGAATGGGAGATAGCCAACAGAAGGAATGTGTGCTGTAGCACATACTGTAAAAAGGATGGGCAACTGGCAGGGTGACAGCCAGTAGAGGGGGTGATAGACAGGACAGGGGATGGGTGACAGCAAGGACAGGGGATGGGAAACTAATAGCCAAGACAGGAAATGTTTTACACTAATAGCCGAGACATAGAATGTTACGCTCACACTAGCCGTTTGCCAATTTACAGCGAATTGAGACACTGTTTGGCCAAAAAAAAAAATGGCATCGTTCGTCAAAATTGCAAAAGCAAATTGTCATATAAACAATATACATCCTCATCTAGGCTAGATTTTCATCGCATGTGCAGTATATACAGATTTAATCCCAATTTTAACTTTTGGATTGGGTCGTGAGCAGGTTTGCAAAAAAACTTATTTTAATATTAAAGAAACAAATTTTTAATTTATATGTGGTAATTTACTATATTTCTGACGAATTGAAAACAGTATTTAGGTGAACCCACTATTATATCAATATTTTATTATATGCCTGCAGTGGCGTAACAAGTTATGGGGTGGTAAAATGTTGGGCCCTTGCATATCAGTAAATTAGTTTTGCTAAGTGATCAGGGTGGGTAATCTCCCACAAATAAAAAAGTAAATTATATTTAAATTTATTTCAGGTGCCACAATTATAAAATATCTTACCTCAGCCCTAACCATGTTGGGGCTGAAGTGGGTTAGACCCTCTATCTGTAGAAATTCCTCACACAGGCCTCTCTAAGGAGTTCCTTGATTCCACCACTGATAATAGTATTCCAATCAAATAATTTATGTAATAGTACTACCAATGTCGAATAGCGTGAACGTAGAATGTGTGACAGCTAGGAGAGGGAATAGGCAATATCCATGGCAGGGAAGGGATGACAGGCCAAGCAGGGTGTCTTTTTTGACCTAACTGTTCACTCAAGTTAAGAGAACTGGGAAAGGAATTTATCAACACAATGATTTATTCCTTCAATCATCCAAGACAGTTTAATAAATTCATTGACTGATAAAGTTTGATCAACTTACTTCTCGTTTGTAGCGTTTATGGAGCAATTCTATATCCTCTGTTTGTTGCCTCACCACTGCAAAAAGGAAACCCATATAAATCATACTGAAATTATGTTAATGAATAAACACAAATGGAGGTCCAAATATCTAATCCAGCTGGCTCCTACAAAAACTGGGTTGTCAACATTTCATTATGCATGAGAATGAAAAGTTATTTCATTTGATGGCCTGAGGTGTGGTCAGATAGACCTTTGCATGTTTCCACTGTACGGTAAATTAATTATAATTACTGTACTTTAGTTAAATATCAATGAGGCTAGGGAACATTTGTTAAGTTTCCTTATAAAATAACATCTCATTTTTATTATTGTATAAAAGAGAAATAACTGCAAAATGACTAACATACATTCATTCATTTCTCGTGCGTGCCTTGCATTCAGCGTCTCTTCAAGTTCATCTATGGATTGTTTACAATCCTCTTTTAGTTTTTCGACAAATTCTTCTTGTTGTTGTCTCAGAATCCGCTGGTCTTCCTCAAGTTGTAACTTTTCATCTGTTAGTGTTTCTAAATAATTAAAAATTAGATAAAAAAAGATTAGCAGAGCAAACAGTCTTTCTTTGTTTTAAACATTTATACTCTCACAATCTTCTCAACATTGTCCACAGAAAAATTAAAACAACTTCTATCTTTCAAACTTGTAAATTTGTAAGTGTTGCATAATATGTATAATTGATGCATATATTATCTACTCTCACCAGTTAGAGTACAAGTTTCCTGATACTTAGTTTCCAGTTCATTGATTCTTATTTTTAAGTCTGAACATGAGAACACATCCATCTGAAAATAAGAGTTTTATTGAAATACAGCATTAGAATGGTATATAAAAAAAACTTTTTTTTGACAATTAAAATTTATTTTGTTTAAATGCTTTTCACATGGACCTATATATTTTCAGTATAATTAATATAATTTAATCATGTGACTTATTTGCAGACTACAATATTTGCCTTGAACTCAATTGTTGGTCATTTTGACATTAATAAGCAAATCTGAAATTGGCCAGAGACAAACTCAACATTTAAGACGCCATGTTCTTCCTTTATCTACGATATATTTATACATTCATAATCATCAATATTATTATTCATTTGGCAATCAAAGTTTAGGACAAAACCACAGATTTATGCCGTGAAAGATTCTGAGCCAGAGTGCACTAAAGTTATATAAAAATAAAAGATCACAAACACAATATGAATATTTGAAATATTTATTACATATGCATACTAATGAGCTTATCATATATACATATTTATAAATTTATTTATATGCATATTAATGAGCTTACACATGCATATTAAAACTTATCAGAGTATTATTAAGATTATGTAATGCATCTTAGTTAGTTTAATATATAAATATATTATGCACATAATATGAATATTAAAAATGCATACTAATGAGATGATTATGCATATTAATGAGCATCTTTATTATGCATATTAATGAGCTTACATCATGTGTGAGGTGCTGTAGTAAAATAGCAAAAGCATCAAATCCCGCGAGGCCTGTCTTCAACTGCATCTTGGTGAGATTCAACTCGATTCGCAGAGAGCTTCCAACCGCTTGATCTCCTCCGCTGCTGTCTCGTTCGCTATGGAGGTTGACAGAAGGTCAGGCGGTGTTGAGGTCGGAATTGTAGGTTTGATTTTAGTTATGCATATTAAAACTTATCAGAGTATTATTAAGATTATGTAATGCATCTTAGTTAGTTTAATATATAAATATATTATGCACATAATATGAATATTAAAAATGCATACTAATGAAATGATTATGCATATTAATGAGCATCTTTATTATGCATATTAATGAGCTTACATCATGTGTGAGGTGCTGTAGTAAAATAGCAAAAGCATCAAATCCCGCGAGGCCTGTCTTTAACTGCATCTTGGTGAGATTCAACTCCTTGGTCCTCGATTCGCAGAGAGCTTCCAACCGCTTGATCTCCTCCGCTGCTGTCTCGTTCGCTATGGAGGTTGACAGAAGGTCAGGCGGTGTTGAGGTCGGAATTGTAGGTTTGATTTTAGTTGGTTTGGCGACTGCTAGGTTTGATTTTAGTTGGTTTGGCGACTGCTTGGTTGGGATCTATCAAAAAAATAAAATATATTTAGCACTATAGACAGACAAAACATTAAATGTCATTTTCATGTTTAAAATATCATGTAATATTGTGTAATATCATGTAATATCAGTTTTCATTATTGTGCTGCCAGCTGCCTCCCCATCAAAATTCACCACTGACAAATTCAATGCTATATTCTTGTGATTATCTTTATCATCGGTATCAGATTATCTTATTTATCATACGAATATGAATAAAACTTTATTTTCGATCATATAAAATACAAAGGAAAAGCATCTTCAGTTGGCAAAATCAAAAAGTACAAATAAAATTAAAAAGCATTATATATAAAAACAGTATAGAACAGGTACGGACATAACGTCAAAAAAAAAATCATGCATAAAAACAATAAGGAAATATAAAATACAGTATTGGCACAAGTAGGCGAGGAAGTAATGTTATTTTATCATCGGTATCAGATTATCTTACATCATCATTATCATCAAGATTTATAATGAGTATTAAGGAAGACTCAAGCTAAAAAAATAGAATGCACTTAATAAAGAATATTAATTAATTATAATGAACTATTTTCAAGAAACCCATACAATTCAATATTTATCGTGTAACAATACTCAAATTTAAAGCATGTAAAAACACATTCCAACAAACCATTATACACTGCCTGTCTACAGACATACGACCTTCGAACTTTGGATTTTGGTTTAATTCCCTTGACAACCAAACATATTTTAATAACCGTGCGTGACAGATATTGTTTTGGTCGACGTGCCATCTTCACTGATCCTTGTTTATTCATGATAAAACACAAAAATCAATCCTTTACAAATCTATTGAAATCACTTATCTTTGCGATAAACTATTATGCGGCAAATTGCTTTGTGTAAACTACAACCCTGAATTTTGTTATAGATGATAAGCTGTCTCTTATACACATCTAGATGTGTATAAGAGACAGGGCGTAAAGACAAGTCATGGGGTCCAGGGGCAGGAAAATGTTTGGGACCTCTTGCATATCAGTATAAGTATTTTCACTAATGTGACCAGGGTGGGTAATCTCCCACAGATAATTGTTAAGGCATAAAATATTATTTAAGAGTTACTGGGTAGATCCTAATATTTACACACATTTATAATTTGAAATTTGTGTGAAACGTATAAATTAGGTCAATGCATAAATGATCGCTTGCATACGTGTAACTTTAACAGTATAGAACATGTACGGACATAACGTCAAAAAAAAAAAATCATGCATAAAAACAATAAGGAAATATAAAATACAGTATTGGCACAAGTAGGCGAGGAAGTAATGTTATTTTATCATCGGTATCAGATTATCTTACTCATCATCATTATCATCAAGATTTATAATGAGTATTAAGGAAGACTCAAGCTAAAAAAATAGAATGCACTTAATAAAGAATATTAATTAATTATAATGAACTATTTTCAAGAAACCCATACAATGCAATATTTATCGTGTAACAATACTCAAATTTAAAGCATGTAAAAACACATTCCAACAAACCATTATACACTGCCTGTCTACAGACATACGACCTTCGAACTTTGGATTTTGGTTTAATTCCCTTGACAACCAAACATATTTTAATAACCGTGCGTGACAGATATTGTTTTGGTCGACGTGCCATCTTCACTGATCCTTGTTTATTCATGATAAAACACAAAAATCAATCCACAACAAATCTATTGAAATCACTTATCTTTGCGATAAACTATTATGCGGCAAATTGCTTGGTGTAAACTACAACCCTGAATTTTGTTATAGATGATAAGTTGTCAGTGTGATTGCCAACAGTTACAAAGATGATTGAAAGGAAGTCATTAATTTTCCAGCTTTTTTATCCACATAATCCACCAGACGATACTTTCCCAAATTCTGCGAGTCAGCAGTATACGATTTATCAAAATATGAGTTAAAAGAAAGTTGCCAAGTTTTTTTTCCTAGAAAAAATCCACAAAATGTTATTTGTGACACTCCCTGCGATTTCTTTGAATGCAAACTATAAATCCTGAAACTGTGCACTACTAAAACAATAAATTCAAAATGTCACAGATATATAGAATATGTTTGAAATTCAGATCAGATTCAAAATCCATAAAATCTTCAGTATTTAAGAATCAAAAAATCCAATTCAATACAGTATAATCATATTCTCATTAGATCCTGTCTTGCATACTATTTTTACCATGTCAAGATCATCATCTTTCTGTCTGTAATCAAAAGCTATCAATTGCCAAGTACAGATGAACACATATTAAATAATTCATGATTCATTCGCTGGTTTTACTGATGTTCAATAATATTTCTTTGTGTGGATTTAACCAAATGTAGATGCAGGATAAAGAAGCCAGCAGGAGTTAATAGCTCATACTAGAGCTGTGCTGTGCATGTTGGATAATCCAATCAAACTTTACAACGTTCCCTCAAAATTCTACAATGAAATTATAGATTGCATAATAAGTATCACTACCAGGAAATAGAAAACATTAATTGTTAAATTTTTCCTGTTTGTTTATATATAGAGCATTTATGTATTATATCTCAGTGATAGGATGGAAATTATCACATACAAAGCAACAACAATTTGGAAATTGAACTGTAAATAAATTGGCAGTAAATTAAGGATGATACTTAAAAGATTTCCTGGAGATGAGTAGCTGGTAGTAAGCAATGGCAGTTTTTTTTAATTTAAGAATGTTCAATGCAATTATTTAACCTTGCTTTAATTGCTTCAAAAATGTTCTTTCTTGTCTTTAAATTAAAAAACTAATGAATGACGGTAAACAGTTATATCTCAAGACTTTAAGACAGAAATTTCAAGGAATTAGTTTTCCAGATTGTGGTCAAAGGGAAGATTGACATCCCAACTGCAAAAACTAGGAAGCATACAATAAAGGTGACTGTGATAAGCACTCAGTAAGTTGTAAGTAATATCTCAAGTAGCTCTTAAGTATTTTTATATTTTTGTATTATATTCTGGATGCACCAACAATGTTGAGTGCCACTGTTTTAAAAGTGAAATCTGTATAAATTTAAAAAGGATAAGATTCTGTTTTTTATTTTTCAGATTTAGAAATATTATTATAAACAACTTCAAAATCCAGTCACTAGATGGCATGCACAATGAGATGATAATGTGGCTTCAGAAAATTGAAAATACTGTATCTTTAAAATCTGTAAGATGCAAGTAATAATTATGTAACAGTTCTGATTTGAAGATGAGAAAATTCCAATTAATCCGATTAATCAATATTTCATCATTAAAGAAATTAATAAATCCATCAGTCAACCAGCCACCTTTTAAAGATTTGTTTTCAAAAATCAGGTGATCATTAGTACATTTTATGAAAATTCACAACTTCCTACAATATCCAAAAATAATCTTGATCTCAACACCAAGAAACTCCAGATGAATATTATATTCAATTTTCCAATAACACTAAGAGTACTTTGAAGAATTTCAACCAGAAAACCATCAGTTCACTTAAGTTTGGTGCTTGAACTCTGTAGACGTATCTTCTTATCATCCACATAAACATGAAATATATTCCAGATAATCACTATCAATCTGAAATCTGACAAGAGGAGGACGGCAAAGCCACAAGAACGTTTTAACAACAGCCTGATAACAACAGTCCTCTCAATATGTCTGGTTTACCTGTAATAAAAATTAGGATTTGAATGCCATAGACTTTCTTTTTTGAAATGTCAGTCATCCACAAAAACATGAAAATTCAATCAATCAATCAATACTTTTCGGAAAAAAAAAACTTTTGAATTTTGGAAAATTCATTCCAGATATACAGTATCACTACCGATTTGAATGAGCAGGATTGCGATATGTACGAGTATTCTCAATACGTCTCAGCTGCGATATGTACGAGTATTCTCAATACGTCTCAGCTCCTCCTGCATATTATATAAGATGCAAATCACTAAAACTCCGCAGGGACATCTAAACTAATCAATATGTCGTTGTACGCCAATGATTATTACAACGGAGTAATCATTGGATATTCACAACGGTAAAAAAATATAATGAGAAAATTTAGATCACAACAAAGTTATAGACCACCATTTTTGGATTTAATAACGAATATTACTACATTTTTACAAATCAGTGAATAAATATGGATGGACGATTCCATCCACGTTCTCCTTCCGCTAATAAAATTACAGAAGATGAGGATAATATGGTGCCAAGGCCGATAACATTATGCATCCCACAATGCCAATGATCTATATCAATCAGCGTAAAAGACATGAGCGGAAACAGTTGCTAAGCAACTACACCATAAAATTATAATTTTCTAAGCGAGATATTCATCGGTGTTGCTTTCATGCATAATTCCTCAAGTGAAGGAATGCAATAGTGTCTGTCACAGTACAACTAACCAATGAGCAAGATACTAATAGTGATTATTCATCAATCATATTTTCATACATAATTTAATAAGCAGACCATGTTTTATAATACAAATATTATTTATATGGTGTTTCTTAAATACAAGGATTTGCTTTTCAGTAAGTACTTTTTCAGAATCTTCGTTTTATGTGGTGTTTATTTAATTCAATACAAGGGAACTATTGTTATTTTGTAAATATTTCAGTAATATTAATCATGTATTACAATATGATGTTTTACTTCATTTTATAGAGCATTATGGTACTGCCTTGCAAATCCTGGTCATTGGGTTAAATACCTACGGAACACATAGTCAGCTCCCTTGGGGCGTCATACTCTATAACATTGCAGCTGGTATTCAATGCATTGCAACGTCTCAATGCATTGCAATATGTCATTATTATGCATGAATATAACAGGCTACTAGTTTATGTATATGAATTCTGGTGATAGTATAGAATATTTTAATGCTGCTTCACACATACAGTAAGCTGAAATTCTAGCAATTATAATTATGTCAATATTTGAATCCTGTTTAACTTCAGTGGAATTATGATGCTGTTATTTCACACAGGTCTACACTACCAGTATCCTCTGTTTATAAGTTCTACTAAAATAATTATATTACACAATTATCTGATACAAATATGGAATAAAAATAATACAAATTAAACAAAAATAGTAATGCAATTATTGTTCTAATAATATCAGTATCAATATATAATAGTAATAATTAGGAATAATAACAACAATAACAATAATATAATACAAATAATATAACTTAATAACAAAAATAATGATTAAGAGTAATAATACAATACAGTAATAACAATAACAATAATAATTATTTTAACAATAATATAATGAGTTTTTATAGATTATAATCCCTCTATATGAAAAGATAATAATAACAATTTCTGCCTGATTTTCTATGTTACATTGTATTTATATTCTTTCAACTTACAAAAAAAAGGGAATCCTAAATATTAACTCACCATTGAGTAGTAGGGTCAACCTCATTCTTATCTTTTGACTCATTCTTAAGTCAACAAGTTTATACCTTCACAGGTATTTAAATCAGAAGCATTCAGAAATTCCAGGTGGTTGAAATTTGAATAATTCCACCAAAAAATCCAAATTGTAATGAATTTCCAAGAAACAGTGTTAGAAATGGAAGTAGCTAAAATCCCTCAAGATAAAAAAAAAAACAAAAAAACATTCACAAATGCTCAGGATCAGGATGGTGAAACCACTGTCAACATCACCTTAAATGATGGCACTCAAAATTACAAGTATACTCTCCTAGATAACAGATACATAACAGGAAATTCTTTCTTTCAAATTAAAATGTAAAAACATTTCAAAACAGCTTTATTCTTCTTGTCAGGATGAGCTTATATAAACAATATCACACAATTTGATAGACTGATACACAAACACCAAGATTTACATGATTTTCACTCCTTCTACAAGCATGAGCTGTCCCTGGATCAGAATGGCAAAATCAATGTCAACATTATCTTAAACAAAAGAATGATGGCACTCAAAATTGAAGTATAACCTCTAAGACAGCACAATTATTCTGAAAAAATACCAAGTAATCCTTTTCATTAAATTGAAGGCAAAATAACTCAAAATGTCTTTGTTTCTCCTGCCATGACATGGAGGAAAGAAAGAGCCAATTTGATAGGCTAATAAACAAACACCAACATGTAAATGTTTCTCAGTCCTACTACAGCAGGGCCTGTCCCACTTCTAAGTGTGATTCAAGCTAGCAAGCAAGGCTTACACATTTGTTTTGGTGCATTTTTGTTTTCATTCTCCACATCCCAGGATCAGATGTTCAACATATCCTGCTGGGGGTGCACATCACCATGGCAACTCAACTCATCACTAACTCTTTGTTCTATTAATAACAATTTTATATCTGAAATGACGTTATGATCTAATATGAAAAACAATTTCATGATTTTGCTAATATTTTCAAAAGAAATATTACCTGTGTTAAAAAAAAAAACAATTGAATTGTTTCTTTTTATTAAAAGTTCAGAGGCGCATACGTAATGCCTTTCCTACAGGCTTTGAAAGGATTATGTTAAAAACCTATATTCTTATTATATTCAATGAATGTATTTTAATTAGCCAGTAATGTAATAAGAATGTAAAAGCCACTAGAGACTGATCAAGTTAAATTTGCCATGCCAATCACAATGCAGATGAAAAACCTAGTTGGCCGTAGTAAAACGGGGTGAACATAACAAAACGTGACAGTACGTCCGCAGTGGGACGGGAACCATAAATAGGAAAAACGCCACAAATAAAACACCAATCAACGAAGATCATGCTGTGAAAGAAAAAAAAACTGAGCAAGACCTAACAAAACTTGAATACGTAGAAAAAAATGGCCGAAATCCTAGGCGCACTACGTTTCGCCTAATAGGGCTGCCGTGGCCACCGGAAATATAATGTAAACCTTACCATAGCAATCCTGTCTAGCCAACAAGTTGTTATTTTAAAATCTCTTTTATTATTTTTTTTTGTCAGTTTTGTTGTTCTTTGGACAAAATAAATGAAATTCCACTTGAACAAGAGGTTCTTTGAAAAATCCAGGATGAAGATATGATATTCTAAAATATTTGAATAGTTTGTAATATTACGATGACAACATCAATGAAAGCTTACAGTAAGTTTACATCCATTGTCCATTAGTTTATTATCAATTACACAGTTCTACAGATATAGTATTCTGTGGTACAAATCGTTTCTGACATTTTATAATTACTTTATTATTGCAAACAACACCTTTGCACAACATATTGTAGCATGTGTTTCTGTGAGATGAGTTGGCTAAGCAGCTGCCATCGACACCCCTCAGTTACTTCCATTAACATTTAACATTCTTTACATAACCACCTTATTTATTTTACAACTTATGTGATCTTCTCAAATTCAGGCATTATAATTTTAATGTATCACTTTAATACCTGTCTCTTATACACATCTTTTCACGTATATTTCGGTTGTTCCTACAACCTTCTTCAGCGTGTAAGTGAAGACATAATCAAATAGCTTAGACAGATCATCTCGTCACATTAACATAATAATAAAGGGTGTATATCTAAAATAACAAATAGTTTATACATGGCACTATTGATGTCTATGAGAGTAAATAATGAAAGTAGAGAGCTAAACATAGTGGCCCATACAAAATGAATATATATATATATAATTGAATTGTTTCTTTTTATTAAAAGTTCAGAGGCGCATACGTAATGCCTTTCCTACAGGCTTTGAAAGGATTATGTTAAAAACCTATATTCTTATTATATTCAATGAATGTATTTTAATTAGCCAGTAATGTAATAAGAATGTAAAAGCCACTAGAGACTGATCAAGTTAAATTTGTCACGCCAGTCACGATGCGGATGAAAAACCTAGTTGGCCGTAGTAAAACGGGGTGAACATAACAAAACGTGACAGTACGTCCGCAGTGGGACGGGAACCATAAATAGGAAAAACGCCACAAATAAAACACCAATCAACGAAGATCAAGCTGTGAAAGAAAAAAAAAACTGAGCAAGACCTAACAAAACTTGAATACGTAGAAAAAAATGGCCGAAATCCTAGACGCACTACGTTTCTCCTAATAGGGCTGCCGTGGCCACCGGAAATATAATGTAAACCTTAGCATAGCAATCCTGTCTAGCCAACAAGTTGTTATTTTAAAATCTCTTTTATTATTTTTTTTTGTCAGTTTTGTTGTTCTTTGGACCAAATAAATGAAATTCCACTTGAACAAGAGGTTCTTTGAAAAATCCAGGATGAAGATATGATCTTCTAAAATATTTGAATAGTTTGTAATATTACGATGACAACATCAATGAAAGCTTACAGTAAGTTTACATCCATTGTCCATTAGTTTGTTATCAATTACACAGTTCTACAGATTTAGTCTTCTGTGGTACAAATTGTTTCTGACATTTTATAATTACTTTATTATTGCAAACAACACCTTTGCACAACACATTGTAGCATGTGTTTCTGTGAGATGAGTTGGCTAAGCAGCTGCCATCGACACCCCTCAGTTACTTCCATTAACATTTAACATTCTTTACATAACCACCTTATTTATTTTACAACTTATGTCATCTTCTCAAATTCAGGCATTATAATTTTAATGTATCACTTTAATACTTAGTTAAAAGATCCATAGAATTTAATTTAATGTTGTCACAGATAAATTTGTGATGAACTGGAAACCGTACCCATGTGAATGGAATTGGAAAAAAGGTGTATTACTGTATCTGTCAGTGTTAGTAACCTTTGACACAGATGTTAGGAGCAGAATTTGCCTTCAGGAGCATCAGTGGGCAGCATTGATATATAACATTTAGTATTTACTCATCAATGTTTGACCAATCATAAATGGGCTACATAGTCATCAAGGCTTAGCCAATCACAGACAGGCTACCTACTGATTAATGCTTAACCAATCAGAGACAGTCTAACTGCTTCTTTAAATACATAATATCAGGTCATGGTTAAGGTCATATTGTCAACCACAATAATGGAATTAAAAATAGACTAAAGCAAAGTCCTGACCAGACTATCAAATTTGATTTAAAAAAACGTGACATGCCTAAAAATGGTCATTATGACATCATATAATTACCATATATAGGCACATCATTACTATATATGGAAAAATCTGATAATCTGGACAGAGCCATAAAACATAATGCTCACTCTATCTCATTGTGTTTTCTTCTCATTTTTATGTTGGTTCAGATAAATGTGGGACAATGGATTCATGGAGCTGAAAACAGCAAAGAACTGGAATATAAGTGGGTTGTGAGAGGGGGAAGAGCGGCTAGTAATTTCCACTTATTTATGGATCATATTGAATTTAATTTTTTGGATTAAACGTCGTTGAATTTAGCTCCTACTATTTTTAGTAGTTTCCATTAATATAGCTGTTTTTTGGATTAAGTGTATTTAGCTTCTTTTTTTGGTAGTTTCGATGAATATAGCTGCTTTTTTTTTTTTTTTTTCTTTTGGTAAAATGTCCTTAGCTACAGTGCACTCTCCAATTGAAGACCCAGGGCTCTAATTACAAGACCACTTTATCAAAGAACCAAATAACAATCCTCAATATTTCAACACAAAGATAACCTCTTAGTGGAGAACAAATACCGAGACCACATCAAATTTTCATTTAACAAAGTTGTCTCGAATTGTAGGGCGAATTGTACTTTTTGGGGTTGACTATCCTTCAGTTTATCGGCTTGCGAAGTGAGTCATCGGGAAGTTGGCATAAAGAATTCAAATGAATCAATTTTGACAGATTGGAAATAATGAAGGCTTTGATCATTATTAACCTACCAGCTGACATTCTCATGACCTAATGACTACTAGGGTCATAGGTTATATCATGTGATACTCAGAATGCTATAAAGACAACAAATAAGAAATATTCTTGCCAAGTAACAGCCTGTGCCAAATGTGGGGTATGTAGGTATCTCATGCCTAAATACGGTAATGATGACATCACATCATGACCATATATAGGCACATTATGACTATATATGGACACATCATGCACTTTTCTTTTATAAGAACCAGTAAAAAAAATATTTTTATTTTGTTCTTATTTTAATTTTTACACCTTTTAAAGATAGAAAATTATTATTGTAGCAATATATTACTTACTGTATTTATAGATGGTATACTGCAGGTCAGAGATCGGCAAAGTGCGGTCCGTCTGCAATTTTTATGCGGCCAGCGACAATGAATTAAAAACCCTATGTTTGCGGCACGCCAATCAAAATTGGTTAGAAAACTCCTTATTTTTTTTATGGCCCGACACCATCATATGTAAAAAGTAACGTTAAAACTGAGAATAAAGTGATGTAAAAGCAGTGCTCGGAAGTTTTTGGAAGCTCATTGGAAACATCAAAGTTTGGGTGTGGTTCTCGGTGTTAAACTAAAAATTCACTTTGGCCCTCCGACCGATTTTTATGCCCACTTCTGGTGTAATATATAATAACTTTTTTAAACATCAATACTTTACTGCATTTGACTAGCTTGATTTGTTGATTTTTTTTTAATAAATTAAATAAATTTTTAATGAAAACCTAATTTTACCTCAGCCTCAACTTGCTCTTATTTTTTAAGCAATTTCAGTGTTTTTGTTCTTATAAAAAAAGTGTACATCACCGATATCGGGGAACTGAACCTTTGTAGTGCCAATCAAACTTATAAATTGTTCAATTAGGATGTGTTATACAATAGGGTAATGATGGCATCACATCATGACCATATATAGGCACATTATGACTATATATGGGCATATCATGAACCAGTAAAAAAAATTATTCTTACTTTTTCTTTATTTTGTTCTTATTTTACACCTTTTAAAGATAGAAAATTATTATTGTAGCAATATATTACTGACTGTATTTATAGATGGTATACTGAGGTCACAGGTGGGCAAAGTGCGGCCAGTCAGCAATTTTTATGCGGCCACGACAATGAATTATAAATTGTTCAATTAGGATGTGTTATACAATAGGCGGGCCTAGGAGGGCAGGGCTAAGAAGAACATGCAAATGTATGAGTACAACCAGTGATAGATTGGCATATCTATCAATCAGTCGTCCACCAATGCTCCTTTGAGGTATGGTGACTTTTTCAAAGGGCAAAATGATAATTGCATCCATACAAATATGTGTCTGAAGTGCTAAAAATGTCTTGCCAAAGGGCACAGATAAATGGTAAGATGGAAATATAACGTTAACAGGGGCTGATTTGGGGGGGGGCAGCCTGGACCCGGTCCCCTCATTTGGGAGGTAAAAAAAGAAAAAAAAAAGAAAAAAAGAAAGAAAAGGGAAAAAATATAAGCCCAGAACGCTTCAAATGTTATTTTCTGGCGTCTAGAACACAAAAATTTCAATGAGGCATGCCCTCGGACCCCTAGGACAGTGTTGTCTCGATTGGCACAACTTTAGGTCCCCCCTTCGCCCCCCCCCTTTTTGGACATCTCTGGATCCGCCCCTGGTTAACGATGATTAAATTTGTTATTAATTAGGTTTAAAATCCAAGATATTAGTAATTATTAATTTTACTTACATTTCTGAAATATACTGTTAGTTGAAGTGAGCCCTCTATAGTTTTAGAAGTGTTAACCCGAGAAGATTGTAGCCTGGTTTCATATGCACTAATGGCAATAATCAATTGCATTATGCAACGCCATACATACATGAATAATAAATAGCAGTTGGCTTAACTGCAACGTTCACAGTATCACTTAACTGGACCTTTTAATATGGACAACTGACCAATACCCTAGAGTAAGTCCAAATACTGGCATCCTTTCAATTGTCCGTGGAGTGGACTGAAAATCAATTTTAAATTGTTCTAATGAAATTAATCACAATCAACTGAGATACAGATACTAAATATGGCTTAGGTTATGTGGCATTAATTTTTTTAACATCTTGAATTTTCAGAATTAAAATTATAATAATCCCAAACTTCCTTTCACTCCTTCCTAGCAACTCCTTTTCCATCTTGTTATATTTTGTAAAAAGAATTTGGCAGATGTGTAATGTTCCTGCTTCTTGCGTTGTAGAACCTGGTTCCAATGTGGCCAGCGTCAGGATTTTAATTGGAGTCGGATCGCTCTGCTCCTAAACACCCTTCCATTAGCTGTAGGAAGCAATGTATCTGTTGCATGTCTACACTGGCACTAAACTGCATTCCCACAGTTCAAAGGAGCTGAGATAAAAAAAAAAAGACCTTTAACCTTTAGAACCTTACCTTTTAGGTGAATATTTCTCCGTGTTGTTACCTTCCTCTTTCCTGTGATGGTAGGCACGCCAGAGACAGTTCCATTCTCCCTTTTCACTTGGGCTAATAAATAAAAAATAAAATTAATCAATCTTGTATTCAATAAAATTTGTTGTAAGATTTAAAAGAATGAATTAAATTAATCCTAAAAAGATTTAAATATATATTTAAAATTCCTATTATTATTAACAATACTTCTATGAACAACATATCTTATAGATCTCTATTATAATGAACAACATATATTATATATCTCTATTATAATTAAAAATAAAAGAATTTAATAATTTTTACTTTACAGATTTTGTAATTCTGTATTTGTGTGGTTTGCTTTGTTTTTTTTTCTATCTTGATTATACCTTTATGTTAAACTGAATATCAATGAAGAATATCTTACAAATTTTGTTCCAAATATATTATCAAATACATTTACTTTTTGTATTTGATATACACTTAATCTGCCTCAGAGTGAGGGGAGGTCAGATGTGCGACGGCGACATCTCGCTCTCAAGAGGTCGTCTGTTTTTATTTTCATCATTAGTGCATTCAAATTTAGTAACAGAAACAACAATTTCTGTCAAAAACTGATGAGATCAGAGACCTTGGCCGATTCCTGTTCCTCATGAGGAAATAATTGCAACATTAGTTTTTTTTTCAGTTTTTTTCTGCACAATAAATTGTTCTTGTATGCGATCGGCATCCATAGTAACTTCATTTGCCGTGAACTTAAATGACGGCAAGAAATTGACGAGTTTAGTAATGAAGAGCACAGCGAGTATATTAAGGAGCGTTGACCTATGATATTTGATTTTAAGTTGCCATATCTATTTTGAGCTAATTTTGTGCTCATGAAATGTCAACTGCTATGTCTAGCTTACAATGCAGTGTAATACTATATTATATAATATTATATTTTCTTTAAAAAATGGCACAAATTGCCATAAAAAAGTGACTTATTATTTTTTGTTTTATAAATAATTAACAGGAATTTTGCTTTAAATAGCTACAATATAACACAAATTATGTCAAAATAATTGAATACAAATTTTTGCAAATAATTTTCTGTAAATTTTATGGGGATTTTGCAATTAATGTTGTTTTCTCAATGATTTTTGTGTTAATACCTCTTGTATTTTCATCTAAATGACATCTTTTGAATGTGTATCTATTAACTTCATTAATTTTCCAGTACCGTTTTCTTGTCTTGTAATTGATTGCAATAAAGTCGAATTTAAATTTTTAGAAATTTACTCAAAATAAAAAATGTTATGTTGAAATGGATGGATCCAAAAATACTGTATCTTACCAATATCCGGTTGGTGATTGTCTGCGGGTCCGTGCCTGGATCGCAGCGGCTGGCTGACAACCTTACTGAGAGGCACTTTGGAAGCTCCGGTACCAGCACTCAGCTTCACTAAACGACTCTTTGGTAAAGTTGTTGCTTTTTTCTTGTTGGTATCAATTCTAAAACCTATTGGCGGCAGCAAAGAAGAAATTACATGAAAATGACATCAATTTGTAGAAATTTATTTATTTATTTATTTATTCAACTTTCTTTATACTGGATGGCATGCTCAATGCAAATGCACTGGTTTTCGTTGTGGTCCAGTTATAACATAGAAAATACAAAAGCAATAAAATGAAAAGAAAAATATAAGGAAATTTTAACAAAAAGGACTTAATTACAAAATAAAAAGATTAATTATTTTAGAGCATTTTTAAAGGTATTTTGATTTAAATTCTGTTACTAGGTAGTTCGTTCCAGTTCATGGATGCTCGATAGTGAAAGGTCTGTTTTTCTTGACAAATGTTCCACTGTGGAACTAAAAGATGATTATTTGTCTGACTTCGAGTATTTTTATCATTTTTGAGAAAAACAAACATCTTAATTAAATAGGAAGGTGCAAGTCCTTGATTTTATTAAAAGTTGTAGTTATAATAAAGTCCAATGGGTTTAATTTGGTCTTATAAGAGAAATAACAAAGCAATTAAAAAGAATTGGAGTAAACATGATGAGTTAAAACAAAACCGAATGATCGCAGACTTGGGGCATGGATCTTGGATCACATAGCTTAGACGTGGATTGTGATAAAAAAGACACTAAACAACAAGAAGTGGCGCATGATGGTATTGTTGAAGACAATGTCAATGATGACAGTGATAACAATTCCAATGAATGATGATATTGATAATGACAATAATGATGACAATGATGATATTAATGAAGATAATGATGACAATGACAATGATGATGATACTGATGATGAAGATAATGATGACAATGATGATATTGATGATGAAGATAATGATGACAATTATGATGATATTGCTGAAGATAATGATGACAATGATGATGATATTGATGATGATGATAATGATGAGAATGACGATGGCAATAATTGTGACTATGTTGTTAATCTGTGATATAATAATATTGATGATAACAATGATGACAATGATATATATGACCATGATGTTAACCTATGAAAATGATATAATGATGATAAATGATGATGCTGAATCTATTAGTTTATTAGAATATAAGAAAAATAGACAATGACCATTGATAAATCTTGATTAAGAGTCTTCATTACTGGTATGCATTTTTTTCTCAAAACCAGCATTTAAAAATTATTAAGTTGATGAATTTTTATATAAAATATTACAAGAAAATTATAACAAAAATTTTAAATGTTATAACATATTAAATTATGTAAATTAATATACATAGGTTATGTAATATTAAAATATATAATACCGAAGTCATACACCATCAACTCAATAACGAAGTCATACACCATCAACTTAATTCATAAAAATGATTTTCAGAATATTTGTATTAAAAATTTATTGTTTATACAAAGGTCAAGCTTATGAGATGACCTTAAAATCAGACGACATATATTGTATAAGCTTATGGGATGACCTTGAAAGCAGGCGACATTTAATGTATGCACTTCAAATCTTGTGATCAAACCCTCACATACCTACAACATACTGTATTAAAATATCAGCTTAACATAATGATAAAATAACCATCCATGGCAGAATAAATAACTACTTTCACTTTGGTTCTTACTGTATAAGGCTAAAATATTTTAGAGTAAACTTTGTGTATGAAATAAATTAAAATACAGTAAAACTCTGTATAAAAGGTCTCATCTTATTTACTTACACAGTATCTCAAAATTATGGTACAATTATAGAGAATTCTGAAGATACAAGTAGTATTGAGTAGTAGTGCTTATAATAATACGCTTGTGGTATAATGAATAACTGCTATTGATGATGTAGCAGCAGTGCCTTATGTGACATGTGCTTGTGGTAAGACAGCAGTGCTACTTATCACTACAACATTAGTACATCAATATAATGTTCTTATGGTGGATGGGTGTTTAGTGTTGTAGCATGCTACGGTAGCATGCTACCTTAAGCATGTGGCATAAAATAGCACTACTTAAATCAAATTCTTGTAGTGGATTAATTACTGTATATAAATATTGACTTTGTGGGGCATGGAAATAGATGAAATAAGTTGTGAAGTTTTGAAATCAAACAAACAACACTGTGTTAGGTAAACAAAGCAATGAGCATACATTACTAGATTGAGTTTAATAATAACAATAAGATGAAAGAAGAATAATTGAAAGAATAATAACAATGAACACAAACATAAAAAGTATAGGATAAGGTCATGAAATTACTGTTAAGCTCTGTCCAGATTATCAAACTGACAAAAACATGTTGTATGCCCATATATAGTCATGATGTGCCTATATATGGTCATGATGTGCCTATAAATGGTCATGATTTAATGTCATCATGTCCATATATAGTCATGATATGCCTATATATGGTCACCATGTGATATCATCATGCCCATATATAGTCGTGATGTGAAATGTTTTTGTCAAATAGAATTTGATAGTCTGGACAGGGCTATCTATATTAATGTACAATGACACTAATAAATACAACAAATGATGATCACTCATTAATTAGCAAACACAAACTATTATCACTCAAGATTAAAATAATAGCCTTGTTTACACGATCGTTTGCTATCAGATAGGTAACACCGATGATCTCCAGTTGCGCATCTACACGTTAAAAAAATTATCCATTGTACCAGGAAGTCACATGATTAAAACTGACCTGAAAAATGGGCGCATTGCTACTTGTTTTGAAACCCTTTGTTTAAAAATGTATGTAATTCATAAAAATATAATTTTTCAAATAATAATAATGATAATGTTTATCAACAGCGACTTCCAGCTATACTCTCACATGTCAAACAACAGTTAATTTGACATCACTGCGATGCAGAGTAACTGCATAGATAATCGCAGTTACTGATCCGTTATTGTGGAGTTATTACAGTAACTCTGTTTTCACGGCCACTTAACACCTATACCAGAGGATAAACATGATCATCACGGTGATCTCCTGCCGTGTAAACAAGGCTATTGATGATGACGACGACGATGATGAGCATAATGGTGATGATGGTGGTGATGAAGAGGATGATGGTGTGGTGGTGATAATGTTAAATGATGATGGTAATCATGATGATAACGATGATGATGATGATGGCACACTGAGACCTTGCATGTATAATGTGCCTTATTAGAAATCAAACCTTGTATTGGATTGGATTGGTTATGGTGATAATAATAGTAAAGATGATGATTAAAAGCACATAAAGTTGAATATGTTGGTGAAAATGCTAATAGTGAAGATAATATTGATCTTGCTGAAAATGTTAGCGATGGCAAACAGGATAATGAATATGATGATGATGACAATGATGATTATGATTATGACGATGATGACGATAATGATGATGGCGATGATAATGTTGGCTAGAATGATGTGAAGGATGATGACGACAGCTCTAATGATGATGATTTAAATAAATCAAATTCACTTCAACCCTTGCTGTTCATAATTAATCACGAACAACAGTTTGCTTCAAGAGTGACTCAAATTTCATTAAAAAAATATCTCAAACATCAGAAAAAACAACCAAATATAATACGTCAAAATCACTGCAGTTAATCAATTATTTCAAAACAAAACTTATAAGATGAATATACAGCAAAATATGAAGAGCAAAGAAAAATCAATAACAGTAGAGGTGCACAGGTAAGATCATTTGCATATGTGTACACAGGCAAGATCATTTGCATATGTGTTCACAGGCAAGATCATTTGCATACATGTGCACACAGGTAAGATCATTTGTATACATGTGTACACAGGCAAGGTTATTTGCATACATGTGCGCACAGGTAAGATTATTAGCATACATGTGCGCAGAGGTAAGCTTTTTTGCATACATGTGTGCACAGATAAGACCAATTGCATACACACGTGCACAGGTGTTACTTACTTCTATTAGTTGAATGGAGCATTGCTCTCCTTTTTAATGGTTTGGCTGCAAATTTATTCAAAGGTATTTGTCAAGAGAAATATTGAAGGGGTAGGCAATTTCCAATTTCATGGAATTTACTCAACTTTATCATTATAACATTATCATTGCTGGCTTAAACAATTATATTAATTTTGGTAGGGTTTATGACAAATAAAACTAATATAATTAAGGGACGATATAATGATATCAGCTGTTAAATTTAAAGAATTATTTAGCCATTGTAAATATCACCCATTTCATTGATCATATTTTTAAATCGAAATATGATCTTTCTACTATTGTATTCAAGTAAATGTTATTAAAGTAATAGTATTTTTATTGTATGTTTATGTTAATTAAATCTGTATTTTGATATAATTGAACCTCGTTTACAGTATTTATCTAATTATGCTTATAATAAAGATCTTCATCACTAAATCAGGCTCCCTATCCTGACAATAACTATAATTATTTCTTTCATTAAAATTATTACTGAAGAAAAGGGTACTATTTTGGGTGTATTTGTAAAATTTCCTAGCTGCACTTTAAGTAGAAATTCAAAGCAATACCTGCATGCTAACACTGTGCATAGTACAAGAAATGTTTATACAATGGAGCGAGAAATTAAAAAATTTGATGCTACAATATTGCTTTGGAAACAGTTGCCTTGGCAAATTTAGTTGCTATGGAAACATGACTGCAAATCCATGCATTAGTGGATTCTGAATAGGAATCTGTTTTAAATAATTTCCTTACAAATAATAGATTCAGATTCTGTGGCCCTCACCCTCCTCGGTAAAAATCCTGGATCAATCACTGCATGGCAAAGCAAGACTTAACAAAATTAAAAATTCACAAAACAAGATTTACGCCCGTATTCTTAAAACAAACTTTATTCGAACTTCAAACTAAAACTTTTAGTCTTAGTTGCAACTTCAACTTGTATTCACAAACAATTTAGTCAAAGTTCTAACTCCGACTAAATAACTTTGACTAAATCAAGTCCTAGTTGTAGTTCAGCTGAAGACGGAGCAAGCAACAACTATCAAACTACCCAATGAAAAGAGCCAATTTTAATAGCAGACAAAATTTTAGAGATTCAGTAACGCGGATGAATATTAAACTTCCGTCTCTCTTTCAAAAACATATTTCGTCATAATTCACAATAGACCATTATTCGCCTATTAAACTAATATTCTATAATAATAACTATTAGTCGTTAACATCCAACGATAGAGAATTTGAACTGTCACTGAAAATTTGCTTTCTTTGGAGAACTATTATAGTTGAGGTCGAGCGAGGGCAGCGCTATCTTTGTTGTTGTTACGGTGAAGCTACATGATCACAACGCGATGGAATTTCGTGCAGATTAGGAACTGTTACATGTAGCTAGCAAAACATGTTAATTTCGCCTTTTGGAAGCTTAACGTAATGTCCCTTTTCTTGAACACACTGAGGATACATCAGACCTATTTATAAAATCGTTTTTATTTGTTTCACTTTATCGTAAGTTACAAAAAGCATGTTTTAGTCGGCGATTTAGCCTGACCCTAGGCTAACTAAAAAAAATTGGTCTGCGAGAGTATAATTTTAGTCGAGGTTCGAGAGATTTAGTCGTAGTGCTAGTTGAAGTTCGTTTAAAAGATACGAAATGACATAATTTTGAAGTTTTAGCTCGAACTATGACTGAAGTTCATTTTAAGAATACCAGGGTTATTATTGAAATATTTCTACTGAGTAGAAATTTTTTTTTTCTAAATTGTTTGTTTAAAAAAATCTAAAAAAACTAGGTTACCTTCAGGGCTGCCGCTTCTTGAACTCTGTCGTGAACTTTCAGTTGTGGTAATCATTGCTCCTGATCGGTACGATGTTTCAGACGTTGCACTCGTGGAGCTCGCACGACGTTCCCGCATCGATTCTGAACGTTTTACAGCTTTCGGTTTAAAACTTCTTGAGCTTGTATCTACAAAGTAAAATGGGCTAAGGAGTCATATTTAAGGTCAAACATTTTGATAAGCAACATACAGCATTTATGCAGAAGCAGTGCAAGATACAATGTCAAAGGTCAAAGAGCATAGGGGCAGCGATACCAGGTCCCATATTGATTTTTCAAAACAACCAATAAATTTTATGTTTTTACATATTTTTGTTGTATATTTATTTTGTCAGTGGGAGGATATCCAAAACATTACAAGTGCATACTCTCAAGTGGTGGCCACCAGGGATAGGGGGAAATTTCTGGATCCACCACCAATGCTCCCAAGTCCCTATACCCCACATCCCATCTGCACCTCTTGGATCAACTACTTATAAGTCATAGTACTTGCGAATATTTAAGAACTTTCTTCCACATTCAACAGCACATCTACAACCATGCAAAGGTAGAAAGAAAAGAAGACGATAAACACTTTTTTAAAAATTCATGCAACAAGTGGGAAAGATTACACAATATAGTTAATAACTAAAAGCATGTTTTAAGAAGAATATGTTTGAATGCAGTATTAAAATTTTGAATTTAAAATTGACAACATTAACACCAAGAAAATTTCAAAATAAAATGCCTTTTCTGTATAGAGTTGTACATTCTTTTCAACATTGGGAAACAAATATGCAAAATATTGCAAGAAAAAAATTGACTTGTATACAGAAATCCAAATTCTTGGAATTAAAACAGAAAATTAAAATATAATTTGAAGCTCAACAAGAAAACTGAAAAGTGCTTTACAGGGTTAAAATTTGGGTGCAAAAAGCAATTGACGAGAAATGTTTTATTGCACTTTACCTGTTGAGCTGGCCCTACTGCTGGGTCGTTGGGTTGATCCACTTGTATCAGATTTCAAACTCCTAGTTGAGGAGGAAAGACTACCTCGAGTCTCAAGGTCTCGGAGGACGGACTCTACTAATGTCTGGGGGCGCTTACCTGCAACGCCAGCCTTTGCCGCCGCTGCGTTCTGGGCCTTCCATGTTGCATCAATCCTGCTCTTAACTTTCTCGTAGGTTGCTGGTTGTTTGCCAGGCTCGATGTTTTTCTTCCGGGGTAGAATCATACTTTTCTTGTCAACACCAGATTTCCTATTTTCTTTCCATGAGGTGGGAGAGTAGGTCTTCTTACTGAGGTTATCACCACTGCCATGAGATCCAGAACCATCTGTCTCTTGATCAGGATTCTCTGTAAATGTTTCATTATGTCGTTTGGTATCATGTTTATCATGGGCCTTAGTATTAACAGACGGGCGGATTAATTTACTTGTCTTGGAGAGTCTGCTGACAACATCTGCACTGCCATCACCAATATGCTTCTTTGTTGTGGTCTTTGGCTGTTGGAGGGTTCTCTTCCTTGGTAGCTTTGAATGCTCTATTCCTGCCTTTTCCTTGACACCAGAGACATCATTATTGTTTTCTTCTTCC
The DNA here is from genome assembly GCF_011630105.1 of Anneissia japonica. Classification (NCBI taxonomy): domain Eukaryota; kingdom Metazoa; phylum Echinodermata; class Crinoidea; order Comatulida; family Comatulidae; genus Anneissia; species Anneissia japonica. The sequence goes on from NW_022710780.1 coordinate 24,550, forward strand.
TTGTCTTTCTCCTTGGGAGCTGGTTTATTCCGACTGCTTAACTTTGGATCAGCTTGCGCAACCATCATCATTTCTACCTCTATCACTGTGGATAACTCAGACCTGGAGTTTTTCTTGCTACTACCTTGTGAATTGCAAGCATCGACTTTCATCTCTTTGCTTCCAGGCAGACAATCTGTAACCATGGCTAAATCAGAGGATTTAGCAGACTGTGTTTCCATGGAAGCCTCACTGTGAACATCTTCAAGGCTCATTCTTTTGACATCTTCTTCCAAAGTAGTGCTAACTGCATGTTCCGCAGCATCTCCAGTCTCAACTTCCATTTCAGTCTCCACAAGAACACTCTTTCTACAGGGTGTTTCTAAGAACGATGGCATATTATCATATTCAAAACCTTCTTTTTTCAGAGGTGTAGAAGTTTGCAAGAAATCTACTTTAGCTAGTTCCTGACTAAGTCTGTGTGCTTCATTAAAAATTTCCTCAGGAAAGTCTGTGGGAAAATTTTCTTTAGCAGCATCTACAAGAGGTTCTTCCTGAACCTTATCCTGGATTGTCTTTTCATCTAATTTGAAAGTTGTATTCAAGGATTCTTTAATACCACAATCAACTTTTATAATATCCATTGTTTTATTTAGTTCATAGGATTTATCCACCACAAAAGTTGTCTCTTCCACATCTTGAATAATATCTAAAGAGTTTGCATTATTATTATTCCTGGCAGGAAGAGTATGAGTATGGGATTTTTCTGATGATTCCGTGCCAGCTGCTTCCATATTAGATTCTTTAATATTTTCGTCTTTATCATCAAAAGAATCAGATAAGAATTCTTCTTCCACTATTGTAATGGGTTCCCATATATTATGCTTTTCCCATTCGCGATTTGTTTCTAAATTCTCATACAGATCTGTCTCATATGGTTCTTCTGGTGGATCTAACTCCCACAAATTGAGCGTATCACTTTCATTAAGCACTTTTGCAAATTCAACAGGGGTTAATAAATCAAATTTCCAACGGCCACTTGGAGAATCAAGGAATGAAGGCACTGCAAGAAACTCGCTGAACTCCCCGTCATCATTTACATCAAACCCGAAGGATTCTATATCCAACGTCCTTGGTTCAATATCCGGCAATGGCACAGTCGGTGAATCGCCAAGAAGCGGGCCTTGACACTGTGCGGGTACTGTATGTTCCAATCTATTTCCAACGTTTGAGTCCCTACAGGATGAGACTTTAGGTTGCAAACTTAAGTCATCCAGTTCAATCAATTCAGAAGCTACTTCACGTTGATTGCCTTCAAATGTGTTATTATTTACGTGACAAGCAAATTCATTTCCTTGTTGTGAGTTTGATGATGGGGTTTTTGATAATACTACATCAATACTCGCAAAATTACTAGCAACTTCTTTGTCTGATGTGATTTCATTTGCTGAACATTTGTATGGGGAAGCAAAAATTTTTTTCTTTGGCGTACTAATATCAAATGGCTGTTCCAACCGAGTTTTAAATTCACTAATATTTTCCAGTGACTGTCCTGACAAATCAGTATAACTTGGTATAGACTTAAGTCCGTGTGATGTGGAGCTTAAGTAAGAGTTGCACAAATCCTCATGAAAATGGTCAGACTGTTTACCAGTTGATGAATCTATGGAATTTAATGTTCTGTCTTGTTTGCTACTATCATCTAAAAAATCGCAAACAGTGAGTTTCTTTTCTACCGGAGCAATGCTACTAACATGGAAGCTAATTTTGCTGTTGTTTGCCACCTTTTCAATTGGTGATATTTCTACTCTGTATAATTCCTCCGATTTGTCTGACTTTGAACCTACTTTTGCATTTTTTTGAAAGACTGGTAGGGTTTTTGGTCGAGGGACCTTTGAGTTCACTAAAGATTGAGAAAGTTTGCTGGTAAATTTTGTTGGAGAAAAATTCTCCTTTGCAAAGGTTTTAAATTTGCTTGAGTGATAGCTGTGATGCGATTTCTTTTCGTCTGGACTTAAAGGAGGACAATCTGGCAACCCTACGTCCTTATTATTTACAAAGTAAACTTTACTCGCTAAAATAAATACTCCATGATTTTCCTCACATTCAAAGTATTGCACACCATCAACATTTCCGTCATGCTTCCCAATTGGTTCCTGTAAATGGATCCCGACCCAAGTCCCTGCAGCAAAATGTGTAGTTCCTTTATATTTTAATGTGCCAATGCGGTGATCCTCTGTGCACACCGTGTCCCCAATTTGGAGGCCACGGATCGTCGGAGATGTTGGAGATAGATGAGGCAACTTCTTTTTCTCCGGAGACCTCAACAGCGTGGTGTTGATCTTTGGAGGAGGTAGGTGGGAACGCCGGTGAACAGGAAGCCTTGTCTCCAACTGAGCAGACTACAAAAAAACACAAAAATAAAACTTTTTATTTTAATAAATTTTACTTTAAAAAAATAAATTCACCAAAATATAGATATGCATCGGAAATTTCACAAAAAACCTGAACATCATAATAAAAATTTGAAATGTAAACACTTACATCATTACCCATTTTAAAATATTTTGAAACAAAATTCAAGACATGAATTGATGCAAACTGAATGTAATGTATGAGAATACAGTACTTTGTTTCTGCTAGTTTAGTAGAATAGAGAGTGGATATTGAGTGCTAAGCTGTCAAACTCTGTCGTCTAGCACTGCCATCCACTGACCTCGACTACTTAGCTCACACACAGCTTATCAGAAAATAACATGTTAAGAGGCTTTCATGTGTTTCTCTGATAACACATCTATTTCACATGTAACTAAAACGCCATTAACCGGAATAGCAAGTTCCGAAATGAAAGTTTACTACAAAAGTGCAAGCCACAAGTCTTGAAAGCAAATTAACTGTTCATATAAATAAAGCTGGAAGACAGAATTGGAGTTGAATACATAATTAATATTTTGTATAATTAATATTCTTATAATCAATATTTTGTATATAATTAAATTAATTTTTTGTATAATCAAAACATGTTTTGTATAATTATTGCAATATTTTGTATAATTAATATTTTGCACAATTAATATTTTGCACAATTAATATTTTGTATAATTAATATTTAATATTTTACTGTACGTTAACATTTTGCCATATTGCTTTCTATATAAAATGACAAGAATGAAAGAACATATAAAAGCCAGGCACACACTGCCTCGTACGACTGTCTTAAGACCGTCGCACGACGAATCCCACTCCGCTCTCTGTGAGCGAGACGGAGCGACGCTGTTTAGTGATTGTCGGTGGCAGTCTGAATGGATCGTCATTAAAACGATCCGCTGCGTGTGCGTCACATTGTGTTCTTTATAGAATCACGTCGACCGTCGTGCGTAGTAAGTGCTCAGCCTAAAGAATACAATTCATGATTCTTGCCTCTATTTGATTTACCAAATTATAAACACAAACAGCAATGTATTGAAGACTATTCAATCACCAAACTTTTCTTTAACAATTCTTTGTATATAAATGTTTGTTTCCCAAGAAACCTTTATACATAAATAGCTATATCGACTTTTAATGTATCCATTTGAAAGAAAAATTAGATTGTAACACATATTTAAAGATCAACATCCTACTGACACTTCATTGATTAAAGGTATTTCCATGGCGACCATTACTCAAGCCCTGAAGGTAAAAAGTGCCACAAGAGATATTTAAAATATTTACAAAATTGCAGAGTTTTGTAATCTTCTAACGAGGTAATTGAATGAAAAGGAGGATCAACATCTTTACAAGATGCAAGTCAATTGAGAGTGAATTGATATTTGTCACGTTAACTAACATATATTACTAATTAAAGAGCCAGAATTGAGTGTAACTTTCCTTCTAGATCTACGCCAAGGTTACCATCAGACGCAACCCCAGCAAAATAATATTGCTCGAAACATGGCACTGCAAAGATTACTATTATTAGTGAAAGTATTATGAATAATTTATTCAAGTTATTACATAAACAGGAATTAATATACTGAAACACTATTATAACTTTGTCACAAGTAAACCCAATATCCTAAGTAATTATTATAACCTCATCAATGCCATAGCTAGATATTGGGACAGTTGGGACAGTCCCACACACTTTTTCTAATGGGTCCACAAAGAATGGGTCCAAATTTTTAAAAATTGTTCCAAATTATGCAATTTTATGCATACAATGTGTGAACTTTTTGAAAAATGGGTCCAGATTTTTTATATTTTTGCATAAAATGGGTTAACTTTTAAGAAAATGGGTCCACATTATTTAAATTTAAGTGTATAGTGGGTTCACACTGTTTGAAAATCCTGGTTACGGCATTGAACCCCATCCTTTCATACAATATTGGGGAAATAGGAATCTGCTGATCGTAACTTTTCTGATCAACTGGCAAATTTTTAACAGTGCATGCTTAAATAATTTATGCTAATCTTTTCATTTTTTTCTGAATAGTATTTCAAAAGTTACTTCAAATAATGCCACCAGGAGCTGTTGCCAGGGAAACACTGGGACCTGAAATCAGGTTTACTATTAAAGACTGAACTACAAAAGTTACAATACACAATTATATTTTTAGTTGACACACTCTGTTGAATTTTGTAGTTTGTTCTACCTATTTCATTCATCAAAACATCCTTACACAGAAAAAGGTCTGTATAGCCTATAATCCACACTCTATTAAATAAGAAATACTTTATGAAAGAGAGAGAGTTCAAAATACTGAAAGGAATTTTAAGAGCCTACTATTGGGAATATCCACAAGCGTTCCATACATTTTACTCAACTCAATTCCAGAGGTAAGCAAGCAAGCGCTTTATGAAACTTAAACAGTATCAAGACTAGGTTTCAATTTCTGATTTACCACAAATCAAATTCAAGTTCTATAAATAGGTCTGAGACTGAAAATTTGTCCATGAAACAAATTCTCTACAAATTATTCATTAAGCAGTAGGCCCTAATGTAAAATGGCTTACAAAGGCAAGAGGAGGAAAAACATACTATGAAAGAAGTCAAGGCTGATATTTATGACATTTACCCTTCAATATTGATTTTTTTATTTTTTTTTTGGGCTGTATTTTTAAAATGTTTAATGCTTTTTAACTTTTTTTTATGGTAATAATCTTTATGAAATCTCTTTATGGCAACTAAATTTAAATGTACTTTATAACTGAATTTATCTTAAATTTAATTAGAGAAGCCTTTCATATTCAGTGGAAGTAGCCCTAATTGAACAAACAGCTTTTTCATGTTAATTTATCTTTGTCATTCTAAATTTGTTCCATTCCTTCCTTTTGGTGTAGATACTCTGATTTTACTTCATCTTATTCTTAATGTGTTTTGTTAAATAGTCACAGTTCATTCCACAACTTCTTGGCTTATTTTTGCTAATTTGGCAATCTGGTATACCTCCTGAAAACATTTTTAATTGTCTTTGTGTGGTTGGTTTTGAATATTGCATTTTACATCAAGGGACAAAATAAACGAAATGAAAAAGTCCTTAAAAATTAAGTTGAATGGGAATGGTATGAGGCAAGGAGGAGATAGTAGGGGGGGGGGGGGGGGGGAAGGCCATACAATTGACACGGTCGGTTAACTCTCGATTACCGCTCTCCACGTAGATGAATAATAAGCTCTCTATTGGCTATATAACATCACTTCTCCATATGGCCAATTATTATTTGCATATCTTTGTTTTATTATATTGTAGACCCAACAGCTGTATTGCGACTGGTAGTGGGTGTAACAGGTCACAGGCTGCATGAGTCATTTCACTATATGAATCTGTCTCTTATACATAATGTAATGTCTTGTATTTAAAATACTAAAAGCTAGTGCAGAACAGTACCTTCCATTGCAAAAATATTATTAAAATGACTTCCACAGACAATATTTAAGTACATGCTAATATATTTTTATATAATAGTAAATACTGCTTTAATTTCTTATATCCTTCAATTTACTGTAGGCTTTTATATATTTTTATTGTATTGTGTTTTGCTTGTTTTGTGTCTGTTTCCTGTATGGTAGACATCTTTTTGTAAACTCAAGTATTCAACTTTTATTGCATTTTGAGTGTTTTATACCGAATAAATTAAAAAAAAAATATTTCAGAATGCATACTTGAGCGTTTTTGCTGTTAAAACAATTTATGAGTCAGATAAGGCAAAATGTTTTTATATTTATTAATTCAACTTTATTATATTGTAAAATTTGATAACAGACATATGCAATATTGTATAATAAGAGCCAAATAAAAAAATTATTGTGTTGGCCATGCCCGACTGATCCGAAATGTTCGAAATTGAGAGTTGGCATTTTAGTTTTTTTTTTTACATCAAAAAATATTTTTTTAATGGGCTAAACATTTCAAGGCTGGAATACTCCTATCTTGCAATTCAACAGTGTTATGCAATCATTTTGCTTTTCAATATAGACTTAAAAATGGTTTTTGTTGTATTTTTGTGTATTTTGTACTTTTTTGGCATAAACAATTTTTGGTTAAAACAAAACAAAAAAAACTTTCCCTACCGACCTATCCATTTTGTAAATTTTTCCAAAATGTGGCCAACACAAAATTTTTTTTTTATTGGCCTAAATAAAGTTCTATAGTGCAAAAGACAGTTTTGAAGCACTTGGAATTCCCAGTTCTGTACACAAATCAAAAGAAAAGATGCGTTTTGTTTTTAAACTGACAGATGTTGATGCACAGATTTAATTTTTTTTTTGTTTTTTGTATCATACGATTTCAAATACACTGAATCTGGTGTATTATTACACGACAGGGTAAAAGTCTATTGAATCCAAGGACACTGTAAATATAATTACTCAGCCAAAAAGAACAGTGCTATATACAGATAAGGAAAATATAAAAATAAATCTTGGTTGTGAAATTGAATTAGAATTCCTTTCATTTGTGCTCTAGGCACTTTAAAACCTCAGCAATGTCAACAGCAATATGAAAAAAATTCTGTGAATAATCATTGTTCATTTGAAATATAATAATACTGTGTCCGATGTTATTCTTTTACACACAATAAAGGGATGACAGATAATTATTTTACATTCAGGTCAAGTCGTTATGGTATAGGTCATTCTTACAAATAAAGACACATTTTGTCATAACAGAGGTCATGACCTCTCACCTTCATCTCATACAAAGATACTGTACAATATTTTTAACCACACAGTTTTGTATATTGCCTCTAGTCATGAAATAACTCTTATTCAAACTGTGTCATAGGTATTTGAGTGGTAATTACTAAAGTATATTCATTTATAATGTAATACTGTACCCCTCCAATATGTTAAACATATTAAATTAATTTGGCCTATAAAATTAAATAACTGTTATTAAAAAAGATCAAATTTAGAGAACGAATATAAAATAGAATGTAATTAATAGAATGAAGAGAAAATATAAGACACAGTAATATCCTATTTATCACTTTATAGTATGGTTTCCTACAGTACTTCTCACATCCTTCCTATTAATAGAGGTCATTCGTTGGTTAGCGCTCATTGAACTTTACCAGCTTGAAAACTAATGACATAAAATGAGCGTGTGAAAGAAAATGTAATCATATATCCCACAAAATATCACCATGATTTTAAAAGTAACACTTCTAATACAGAATTTAGCCAACATTCCTGTTCTTTTGTACAATAGCTATTTTCAAATAAAACACAACATTAATTTATAGAGTGTATAAAGAAGACCTCATGTGCTTCACAAACAGGACTTTCACCTACAGTTAAAGCTGCTTCCTTGACTGATATTTCGTAAGTTTCATAACTCAGGATTTTTTTGTTTGAAAAGTTCATTAAGTGATTCCAATGAATGTAAATATTTAATGTACTTCTCATAATATTCGCAAACTTCCTCAAGAGTATTAAAACCTAATTCATCTTTCTTGTTTCTCTAGGTCACTTTTGAACTATATAAGAATACATACTCTATTAGGTGACTTTTTCTATACCTCATTTAGAGAACCCGCCTCCGCCAATAATGATGATTTCAAATAAAAATTAAATTTTATTTTTATTTCTGGCCAATTAGTACACCCCCTGCCATGAAAAAATGGAAATTAAAAAAAAAAAAGTTTTTCTTTATTTTTATTACGCCTACTGCTACCTTGAAATCTTCAAAATTAAGATGTATATTTCTTCCTAATTAACATAAATTTAAAGCATTTAACCATGTAATTACTACGTAACACTGTTTGACATTCACCTGAAAATAAAATTTTATTTTATTTCCTTCTCCGTCTGGATATTTTTTGCAGAACTATTTGCTAAATAAGAAAATTCAATTTTTTTTCCCACCCTCCTATGTCAATCTTTAAACAAAATAAGTGCACGAAACAAAGTATAAAAAAATTCTTGCCTATTATGATCAGAAAAATATTATAAGCCAAGACAAAATCTATTAAAATCTAAAAACATCATAGGACCAACAACAGCTATTAATGATGGTGCCAATTTTAACGCTGTAAAAAACTTTGATGTATATAACATCACAATAATATAATGTCCTATTTTTATACTGAAGGTAATGAAGATGATGATTATAAAGATGATATGACAATGATGCGTGAGTGAGTGGTGACGATGGTAATGAGTGGCGACGAAGGTGGTGAGTGTAGGTGACATGGATGAGTGAGTGATGACGATGGTGGTGAGTGTAGGTGACATGGATGAGTAAGTGGTGACGATGGTGGTGAGTGTAGGTGACATGGATGAGTGAGTGATGACGATGGTGGTGAGTGTAGGTGACAAGGATGAGTGAGTGGTGACAAGGATGAGTGAGTGGCGTCGAAGGTGGTGAGTGTAGGTGACATGGATGAGCGAGTGGTGACGATGGTGCTGAGTGTAGGTGATGATGATTAGTAGAGGTGAGGATGATAATGAGTAAAGGTGATGACAATGAGTGAAGAAGAAAGATTATTAGCAAAGATGAGGATGATAATGAGTCAATGATGATGATGAGTGTAGGCGACACTCTTATATTTCAATCAATACTTGTCATACAGATCATTAAATTTATTCACTCCTTTTCTTGAACGACTTGTTTTCAAAATATGGTATTTAATGTTTTTCCTAGATTTTGGGAGACTATCCCATCCAAAATTAGGGATCTCCTTGTAATTAATTTAAATTTATTTATTAGGAACTTTAAATCTCATCTATAAACACATGCATATAATGATTAGCTTTTTAAGTTATATATTTATTTATTTCCATTCTTCAAAATTGTTATTACAGTTTTAAATTTCATGATTGAAACAGTGTTCTGGGAGACCTACATTAAAGGGTGATTGAGTTCACTTTTTTGAAATCCCTTCTCTGCATAGCCATCAACCTGTTCTTTGTTGTGTGTTTTTGTATGCATGAGAAGAAAAATTAAATGAAATGAGGGAAGTTGAGGATGACCATGAGTAAGGTGATAACAATAATGAGGTGAAGATGATGATGATGATGAGTAGAGGTGATAACAATAATGAGGTGATGATGATAATGACGAGAAGTGGTGACAATGACAATGAGTGAATGTGAGGATGATGGTGTTGCAAAAGACCATCATGATCAGTAAATAGTAATGGGCAAAAATAAAGTTAATGATAATAATAACAATAAAACTATTATTTACAATGAAATACAAAATTATGTGAAATTATAAATAATTTAGTGCCTGTTACCGTAGTTATTAATTTTTTAGTTGAAATTTATATTCTACAGAAATAGAAATTAAATTTGATCCCTTCTAAGGCATTTTGATCAGTGAGTACTCCATGTAAAAATGATCCAAGTTTTTCAGGAAATAAAGTATAGCAGGAAGGAAAAGGACATCATAATGAAAATAAAGAAGATACAACAAGAAGAATAGTATGGAGCAAATGACAGGAACGACAGAAAGGAACATTAATAATAAATACCATATATACACTTGCTATAAGGTTATCCGCGTATAAGAGAACATCCACTCCCCCCAACGTTCACCGTCGGAATTTTTTTGATACTATCCACTGGGACCAAGTCTGCATTTAGCCTTCAAATTGACATACAAGTCCAAGGTCTAGACTTGGATAAGTTCATGAATTTCACAGTATGAGCAATTATAAGTATTAATTAAAACAAAAACAACAACCATCTTTCATGGCATTCATTGTATGGGCCCGGCAAGCATGCATGGTGATACATTGCAGAAGTGAATTTGCGTGTTACGGACGATCTGCACATAAAACAAACATGAGTTAAAATAACAATTCTGATATATAAAGTCTACAATTTGTATGTCGCTTATATACGACGACCCCGTTTTTCGATCAAAATGTGCTATTTCAGGACTTGTCTTATCCGCGAGTATATACAGCAACTTACAGTTATTATTATTAATCTAAAAATAACCATGGAACCATGAACTCATGCACTAATATTCTAGGTATTCAAAAACCTCAAAGAAGATACACTTTTAACCTTCTTCAAAGTGAGATTGATCGTGTTGTTTAGTTTTCAGTAAACAGCTGTACCACAAATGAATCCTAAGTATTTCAACTGGACCAGGGCAAGGTATCTTGGGCAAGGAATAATGGGTACTGCTCTGACACTCACAAGGCTGGGAAAAATACGTAACTGGAGGCTGGCATTGCGCATTCCCAAGGCTCCCAGTTTCCCGGAACTCCCGGTAGTCTCCTGGAAATCGGTATGGTCTCCCACACTCCCGCAAACAAGCAAAAATGCCCCGGAAATTCACTTATCTCCCGCAAATTCACTAAAAAACAAATCTTTTTGTTTTATTTAGGCCTAAACTTTGGTTGCCAATTATTTTTTGCCGTCTGACGGTGCCATTTCCGGGCTTCTAAAGTGCCTATTCTCAATGTCATCACCTCAGCCACAATCATGGTGAGCCTGAGGTGGGCGTGGCCCTTCGTTTGGTACCTACACTTGTTTTTCCACATAGAATATATATAGTGTCCCCAATGTTATTAAACAAATCTCCTGGAAAAGGGTTCTTCCAACTTGGGACCCCTGCATTCCACAGAGAGAGGAACAAAAACAATCCTAAAATGCATGGTGGTAAAAATGAGTATAGAAATTATAGAAGGTTGGAGTTACCAGCTTATGACCCTTTGTGCTAAGTGCATGCCCTCCAAGTTGAGACCCCTATTCGGAGACTACTCCAATTCAAGTACAAACTAACAATCTTCAATCTTTTAACACATACCTGAGCCTCTAACTGGTGACCAACTCAAAGACCATCTTAAATTTTCAGGTCCCAGAAGTGGTCTTGAATTGAAGAGAGCAAAATATATTGTATTTCAGAAATGGGAAACTGAGACACATACAGGTAGCAAGAATTGTAATGATTGGAGATGGCAACTAGCTCTATACCCAAGATGTATTATACTGTAGTCAACAAAAAATTAAAAAACAAAAGTAATACCAGCTTTATTAAGAACCTGGAATTATTGTTGAATGAATAGGCCTTTAGCAATATTTTTTTTTTCATAAAAATTATTAATAATAATGTGCAAGCTCTTCATTGAATATTTAATATTCTTAATTTTTTTTAGATTTTTTGGGTTAGATGTTTTTCAATAATGCAATGCTAATTCCTAACACTACATACAGATTTAGAAACATATGCTCCATACCACAAAAAAAATAAATAAAATAGGCCTAACAGATTAATATTGCATAATTTATAGCAAAAGGCAGGTGATAATGTGCGATTCCACCATCTATCCATTCTACAAAAATGTAGAAAATTATTGTTATTCTTTTAGCATTCATTTTTTCTAAGAAAACATAATTGAATTTAAAATTAATGAGATACAAATTATAATTTAAAATTCCAGATATGAAGTTGAACGACCAGCATAAAAATTCAATTTATAATTAAAATCCGACTCTCATCCGAAACCACACCTGCATGTTATTAAATATACCTTGAGCTTTAAGTACCTAATTAACATATTATTGCAGAGATACTCTACACTTAATCAATATTTGACAATAATTATTTTCAACCGTGATGTAATATGGTGTGTACTGTACATTATATAAGCAAACACAAACTTGTTTTTTGAGGACAACAAATAATTATAATAAGTAGCGGTATAGCTTAGTGGGAGGGTGTTTAAGGTGTATTACTTAAAAAAATTCTGGGTCCTGGCTTTAAAACCTACAGAAACCGAATATATATTGTAACTATATAGAGTTTATGTAAATTGTAAGTTAACTCATTGGGAGTGATCCCTTGGAGTAAATCAGAATAATGAAAAATGTTTTAGTAAATATATTAATAAAGGAATGAATATATAGATCATTCTCTCATTTATAACAATCTGTAGTTAGTAAACCATTTGCGAAAAATTGATTAAAATGAACAATATAAAAATATATGTAACAGAAATGTAGTTTTAGACCATTCTGATACATTACAGTATGTTAATACATTATCATACATTATGTATGTTTTACATTATCATACATTATGTATGTTGAATATCGATTCCAAGTACAACTGAATAAAGGTTGAAATGTCAACTCATAGATTTCCTCAATAATTCTGAGAAACATTCATGATCCATAATTATGAATTATTAGAAAACATTACAAACTCCCTCAGGCTTGAACCAGACTCCTTGGACGGTTAAATATTATTGTAGAAACATAATTTTTTTTTTAAATGTTGATATTTATGAACACTTCAAAAATTTATGAAGGGTAATTACTGTATTTCTATATTAATTATCAAATATTTGTTAATTGCTTATTATTATTATATCGAACATTTTGTTTACTACCCGTATATTAATGTGTCCTTTACTACTGTAGAAGTGGTGAGATCATTATTAACAATAAAATATGGCTGCAGCCCTTCTCATTGCTGCCTAGCAACAGCGAGTTCACTGGATTATTGCCTGAATTACACCAGGTTGTACATGTTAATGCAATCATTATTACAGTACATAAATATCATCATCATTGCATGTGAAGATAGCCTCATTTTTCATCATCATTTCAGATTATAAATTTAAGGCCCTTCCTATCTTATCTTCTGCAGTATTAAATATAAGTCGTGTCCAGACTATGAAACTGTAGTATGCCCATATAGTCATCAATAATGTGCCTATATATGGTCATGAAGTGATGTCATCATGACCATATTTAGGCATGATGTGTCTATATATGGTCATGATGTAATGTCATCATGACCATATATAGTCATGATGTGCCTATATATGGTCATGAAGTGATGTCATCCTGACCATATTTAAGCATGTCACATGTTTTGTCACATATTTGATAGTCTAGACAGGAAAAGGCCAAAAAAAAAAATAAAATTACTAGATTCTCGTCCCCTTGCGCATTAATTTTCTCTGCCTCACCAAGTTTTTTTTAATTTCCTTTATTTTACGAAATGTATGAAAATCTGGCTAGTTCGCATCAGTAAAATTCCTATAGTTTATTTGCATTCAATGTGTCTACTTGGTAAAAGTGAGAAAGTAGTAGCTATTTCCCATTGACCATCTTAAATTTGCAATCTCTCAGTTAAAAAAAAAAAAAAAAAAAAGTGCCCTTATTCTCATGTGTTCAAAATATTAGGACAAGAAACTATTTTTTTTTTAACTTGGCCTAATAAGGAAAAAAACTTTGATTTAATAATGTAAAAGATAAGATAAACACGAGGATGAGAATCTAGTGTATTAATAATATTGTCCACCATACCATAATGCTAAAAGGGTCAATGCCTTGAAATATAGACTTAAAAAGTGTTTTCATTTTTTCAAAAGATTACCAATTACAAAGAATGTCATTGTTTGGTAGTAAGTCCGAGTTCAAGAAGAAAAAAGTCCAAATTCAGTTTCATTTTCATTCATACTTTAAATGCTTTTGGTATTACACCTTTAGCTTATCCTATTGTTAAGGAATACTTCATAAAATTTGGTAGTCAATATTGTGGTATACAACAATACCATAAGTTATAGCATTATTCAAGTATAAGTTCACTCCTTTGAACAAGGGATTGTGTACAGTAATCAGTACATGTATTGAAAGTTCATTTCAGATTAAAGAATGAATGAGTGAATGAATGAATGAATAAATGAATAAATGAAAAATGAATGAATGAAGAAATGAATAAAGGAATGAATGAATGAATACTGTACAGTAAATGAATAAATAAATGAATCAATCGATCAATCAATCAATCAATCAATGATTAATTGAATGAATGGATGAATGAATGAATAAATGAATGGATGAATAAAGAAATAATTGAATAAATAAATGAATGAATGAATGGAGAAATGAATGAAGGAATGAAAAATAAAATAAATCAATGAAGGAATGAAGAAATGAATGAATCAATCAATGATGGAATGAATGAATATAGTAAATGAATAAATGAATGAATGAATGAATAAATGAATTAATGAATAAATTAATAAATGATTAAATGAATGAATGAATGAATAAATGAAAATAAATAAATGAATAAAAGAACAAATGAACGAACAAACGAAAAAACAAACGAACAAACACATGAATGAATAAATAAATCATTAAATGAAAGTATAACAGAAAATGTTACCCAATACTTTGTTATCACCAAGAGCATAAAGAAGCCTAACCTAGGTATGATTACTTAGGTACATTATAACATCATTTTTGTAGGGTCATGGACACAGTTACTATATGTCAAAAGAAATAAATTTTAATCTTTTCCTATAAATTTGTACATATGTTAATTTCTTTCTATTTTAATTTATATCTAATTGGATATTATTTAATTATGACATTTTATTATGGCATTGAGGCTTCTCTATCAAGATTGAACTATTATTATTATTATTATTATTATTATTATTATTATTATTTACATTGTAGTTAATAAGTAATCCATTTTTATAAATAAAGATCTTGCATTAAAACATGCTGAAAAATGCAGTACCTTCCTCTAATCAACTCTTAAATGTCATCATTAAACATTAACATGATCATATACCTGTCACACTAATTGTAGCAATTAATTACTTACACTCCCTAATTAATGTTATACACAATTACAACTTCAGTTAATAAATTAAAACTTAACTCACCGAAAAATTATTCCCAAGCAACAACATAACTCAACCATGGAACTAAACACTGTGCTTATCCAGAAATGATTTACATTAAATATATAAATATAAATTTAACAGGAAGAAAGATTCAGATAATATTAATCCTTGGATATTTCATGCCAGAATCCTATTGGTTTAGAAATCACACTGGAAAAATCATCTAAAAATTCTCTGAAGCATAGAGCAACAATTGGATCTCCAGTGACTACGTCGGTCCAACTGACTACATCAAACACCTATGACTATG
This sequence comes from Anneissia japonica, assembly GCF_011630105.1. Lineage (NCBI taxonomy): Eukaryota > Metazoa > Echinodermata > Crinoidea > Comatulida > Comatulidae > Anneissia > Anneissia japonica. The sequence continues at coordinate 39,926 of NW_022710780.1, forward strand.
CTTATGTACACACTAAATTTATGTATATAAGCAGCTGGTAGACCAATGGCTCATAACATTACCTTCATATTGAACCAGGATTCACAAGCCAATAGGATGAGATAATTATTTCCATCATAAAACAATAAGCATAATTCCACAGGACACTATTGTACTATTGGCTATTCAACAATAAGCTAGAAAAATACCAACAGTTCCGCTGGTATTCAATCGAAATGGATGCTTCAATTGCTTCCTGTTTTAAAATAATGGTAGAGTCCAACTTGGAAAATACTGTACATGGATAAATGTTAATGTGTTTGGCTTCTATAAATCCTGAGGTTAGCAGGAATAGCATGTTTCATGGTGGCCATGGTATGCTACCAGACAACAATCGGCTGTGTGAATGACATGTTAGAAAGGCAAAAAAAAAAAAAACAATATAGCCTAAATCTATGCTCACTCAAGCATAGTATTAAGAAACTTATTTATGCACATGAGTGGATGGAGTGTGCTTAGTCATGCAGAACACCTTTAAGCATACCAGAGAAGCATCCATGCTAAACCATAACAAAAATGTAATAATAATCAATCAATATAGTAAAATGATGCTTATTTGTAGTACTATAAATAAATAATGCATAGTTATCGTTTTAATTGTTATTATGAATAAGAGGATGTTTCATCTAGTGAGGCATTGTAGAAAAACAAATGCACCGCTATTTAATGAGTGCTAGCAAAGCAGAGGTCAATACAATAGTTCATATATGCCATGCAATAACCTCAGTTTTGACCAATAATATTGAATGACTGTGAATAATTGCATTGAGATGTTTGCCAATTCATCCACAAAAGTAATTCATTTAGAAATTAAATCAATCAAGTGTCTGCCAGCAGAATATAGTGTTAATTATCGAGCTAAAAAAAAAGCTTGATCTAAAATCTTTAAAATCTAGGGTCGGCTATATTTTCATATTTCAATTTTACTTTGTAACAGCCAAAAACTCAAAGAAATTTGATGTAAAAAATGGAGAATAAGAAAAGTATACTGTGCATATAACATTGATATCAAAGGAACATGTCACCTCTTCAGAGACTGGGACCACCTCCATTTTCCCCAACTTTTAATCCTTCTAGTATTAATCTGACCCAGACGTGGAGAGCAGTTCCTATTAAAGTTATCAAGTGTTTTGAATGTAACAAGTGTTGTTTTATATAAAAATTTCTATCTTAAGAGGAACCAATGAAAGAGTAATTATTAGTTGATTCTTATTGTATTAGCAGTTATACAGCAGCATAATTAATAAAAAAATAAAAATACTGAACAATGAATACATTGTTTAAACAGAAGCAGACGACGAGAGCAGACGACCCAAATCATTTGGACAAGTGATTGGTTAAAATATTAAGCTGCTGCCACATATGACTTGAACAACTTCCTGCCTTCAGCTGATCTGTCATGATATACGACGTAATGACTACTAGTATCTATATATTTTGTTTTACAAAGTATTAGTCGATTGATTGAATCTCATCGCAGTTTATTACTATATTTATTTGAATCAACGGCCAGCTTTGAATAAACTCCACTTCTCAAATAAAGCACACCCCCACCCCACAATTACCGCAAACAAGTGTCATGGAAGCAACATTATTCTCAACACATTCTATTAATATTCTACCCAGTAGAATTACATGTTTTCTAACCTGGTTGGGATAAATGTCCTTATAGCCACCAAGTAACACATTTTGACAGTAACTATGTGTTGTAGTGAAATTTAAGTGGCGTTTAATTTAGTTTGCCAAAAAATAAAGTAAACGCCTCACTAGTCATGCCAGGCATTAGATAAGACTGGCGTATATCTCAGGTCTAAACGTAGCGATATTCGCACACATCCTTTCTACTCATTCTATTTATAACTGATAAAGTCACAAGGGGTCACCCCGGCCCGGTGGAGCCATGTACTGTACCATGGTTTCTTCTCAAACAGCAAGCTTCTACTATACAACATACTATCACTACATCATCATTTAAAATTTCATATGAATTTTACAATGAAAAATATCAATTGTCACAAAAAAGAGGTTTTGTAAATAATTATGAGAAATACTTGAAAAGGAAAACAGCTGCAAATATAGTAATTAATATTAATTAATTAAAAGTAAACAACTATTAATTGGAGTATTGTAAAGTAGGAAAATAAAATAATATCAAGTTTGGAACTATCTTATAATATTTAATATTAAAAGTTAGAAATAATTAAATTAATATTTCTGAAGGTCTAGGTGAAATAGATAGGAAATTATTAATAAAAACAATGAAAATATCAAACAACAAATTAAGTCAAATTAATGAAGACCATGAAGATGAAGGTAAAACAATTAAAATTAATGAGCCAAACAAAATCAGTCCTACTAGAAATAGATGCCAACAAAATTGTCTATTGTTAAAATAGGCAATGACTAATGCGGTGCCAACAAAAATTAATTCCAATGGTAAATATGTTTACATAAAAATTCATTGAACTTCCACACGAAACAACAACAAATTTCATGAACATGTCTATTATATTTTTTAAAAACTCTTTTAATTCTTAATCACTTTTATTATAATATCTATTTATATATATGTATGTTTTTTTAATTACTTTTCTTTTAACTTTTGTATTTTATGAAACTGTACCACTTTGAAAAACAGTACAAAAGTACTGAAAGTGCATGCAGTAGAAAGACAGAATAAATAAATAAATAAATAAATTTATTACCGATGGTAAACTAGATACTTCAGTAATGAACAATGAAAAATAGGCCCAACAAAAAGTAGGTGCCAAAAAAAATTAGCACTATACATGACAAAAATGTAGTGCTATAAGTATCTCAGTTATTAGCCACCAATATGAAACATGCGACCTCATACGACCTCCAACAACTGTGGGCATCGATATTTAGCATTCATAGTTGTATAATTAAACTCCCTCGATATCTGAAATGTGTTAGCTTATTATGAATTGAGCCTGAAATATCAACATGGCTGCCACAAACAGAGGGGAGAATTGAATATGAATATCGATGTAAACGACAAAGTGGCAAAAATACAAACACATTCAGTAATCTTCTACCACATCAAATACTGACACAAAATTTCTTCTTCATTGAAACATCAATTTAGTGCTCAACAAAATTAATATTTAAATCTAAAAAAAAATATGTATAATAATAAAAAATTATAATGGAAACCACAGCTTAGAGAACAGTAGCTCACAATCAAATGATTTTGTCAAAGTAATTTTTTCACCAATGAAATGTGTTAGAGCTTGAACCCACATCACTGAGGTTGTCTGGAGTTGAAAAAAACATCCTCAAAAATATTGTTCAAATATCACATATTTTCAATTTAAATATTACATCAACTTGGTTTCATAGATCAGTTGGAAGAGTGCCACCAGAGAGTCATTAGAGTCTTAGGTTCAGATTAAAGTGCGGACAATGTGGTTTTGCTGATCCTACACCTGGCTATATTAGTTATTAATGGTGCAAAACCTTGTATTAATAATTTCAAAGACTTGATCCATCGAACCAAAAATTAACACCTTCAATATCAATTTTTTAACACATTGTTGAAATGAGGTCATCAGCTTCCATAGTGACAGGTGCTGGTAAATTGCATGCAAGCTAAATTGTTTTGGATGTCATTTTAAAATACTGTATTAACTTTAAAACAACTCTTTAATTGAGCTACTGTGGATAATTGGAACAACGTAGACATCTAGTCTACACTACATGCTATGCTACTAAAATGCATAATTTATTTTTATAAATGTTCGGCTCTTTGATTAATCTTTCCTACTAAGTAGTCATTACTTTAAATCTCATTTTATATTTTAACCACTTTATTTTAAATTGTAATGAAGTATAGCATTTATGTAAAGCAAGTTCCAGTTTCCAACATGGCGTTATAATACTGCATTCAATGTTCCAAAAATGCAGAGTTGTGTTTGTGTACTCAACAAGATGGCTGTTGTAAATCCTATAGTAAGCTTAAGCATCATTATCAATGACACCCTTAATTAACATGAAAGTTTTGAGTACAGCTACGTTTTCAGTATGTTAAGCTCGGCTGCTGCAGTACATACAACGATTTCGATTTTTATTCCTCAGTACTCCACTTGGCCACTTCCTGGCTAGGCTAGATTAATAATTTACTAATATTATTAATAATGATTAATGAAATAATACAGTAGTTAGTTAATGGCCATATTTTAATTTACGGCTGTTTAATCTAAGCCTGAAGGTAGCACTTTCCTCTGGCGGCCATCTTGGATGGTTCACATAGACAACTCTGCACTGCTTCATCGCCTAGTAAGCACTCTAGTTGTTATAACTCTATAGCTTCCAATAAACAGCTTTATTATTTACGTATCGCCGCCATCCAGGTGTGAACGGTATAAAGGTTGATGGGTGCAGTCGTCACCATTGTAATATTAACACCTCCAGGTGAATTTGGTACAATTTATCATTTTTCATTCATTCAGGAAGACATAATTTCCCCGTCAAGCCCCGCTCTTCCCGTTCTCATATCTACGCTGAAACATGCTCACAGCCTCCCTCTTATCTCTGAATTCAACTCAGACAGACTTTAATCATAATTTGAATCACCAATGCTAGAAGACTCTCTGGGACAAATGCATTAGATATAAATAATTTATTTAAATCATAAATAATTCATTATGACATATGAATAATGTATAACATCATGAATAATTAAGTATGAAATATGAATGCCCTATATGAATGATTGAATCTTAAAGCCATGTCCACACTTATCAAATTTTTGACAAAAAAAACCTCCCATATATAGTCACAATGTGGCTATATATGGTCATGATGTGATGACATCATGACCATACTTAGGCATGTCAATGAAATTTGTCTGGAGAAGGCTTTGAGCTGCATCTGACCACAGTTACTGTATGGAATGTCTAGTTTGTGTATTTTGGTCAAATATACAAAATTAATATCATGAAGAATATTACGCAAATGCAATTATTCCATATTATTATGTTGGATAAAGCATTAACTCATGAATAATTCATCACAACATTATAATTTATCATGTATAAATGGATCTTGAATGCTAATTTCTAGCTATAAAAGAGAATACACATTCTCTTTTATAATAAGAGTGAAAAATCAAGCTATATTTATTCAACTTATATACAGCATATTTAATTTTAGGTACCTAACAGTAGATATGAAAATCTATCATAATATTTAGAATAAACTGTGAAAAATAATTATATAGACTTCGACAATAAACGTAACATTAAAGAAACGATGACATAAACAACTTCAAGCAAACTTCAAGTATCCATAGCATATTGGTTGACCTACATTTGACCTTAGGATAAGAAAATTATAAAAGTTTGATAAAGTCAAAATTAATTCTCTAATAAGGAGAAGGTATACAAAGGACTGTTAAACTCATCATTTGCAAAACTAAATAGGAAATTTAGTAAGTATATTTATATGTCTTTTATGGAATAAATAAAGGGTTACACTAATAATACATAATATTTTTATAATATAATCTATAGTACTTGTACATACAATCTTCTAATTTATTTCATGCTCTATTAGAATATTAGTTCATTTGCTTTGGAAATATTGTTATAACATTGGCATTCCATAATAAATTATTTTGGCAAATCAATAACACATGTATATTTCATATCTAACGATGAAAAATATAAGATATACAGATAAATGGCAATTTCAGAAAGAACAGTAGCCCAGACAGAGAATGAGTGGCAATAATAAACTACAGTGCAAAAACTAAAGTTAGAATCCTAATCGTGTTTACAAAATAACAAGATAATTTAATTAGTCTGAATATTAAGAAATAGTTTACGAGTTTTTACGAGTAGCAAGGCTTATCACAGCAACACTTTCACTGTGTCGTCGTATGAGTCTTGTTGGAAATTTTGACGTATAAATATTTATGAAAGTCAATGTCATTAAATTCCTCATATTACCATTTTGTGATTACAGCACATGTATGTAATATTATGGATCCCTTAGTCAATTTTGTTGTAGTGGGCAAGAATAGCAATGCACAGTCTGTTGGAATGATTGCTTTAGGAAATAAATTCCCACTGACTGTTAAAACAATAATCACTGCATACCTCACTTACTTATTATAGATTTAAAACAATACAATTTGCATAAAAACTTTTTCAATATAAAAAACATTTTCATGTAAATAGAATGAATAATGCATAATTGACATGGGCCATACCTCTAGGTCAAAGGTCAATCGGTACATACTATCCACAGACATATTCATTGTTGAACTTGTGATAATACAAACAATTTATAAATCAGGACGATGACAAAGAAAATGTTTGTGTCATTAACGGCAACAGCATACCTCCAGAGATGATTATCCATTGTTATGTTATTCCAAGAGATGTAAAATATCATAAAAAAAGATGGAAGAACCAAACAATTCAACTAAAACAAATGAATGAAAAAATAATCCATGTGAAGACACTAGTCGAGTAGCCTGTTAGCATGATTAAACCAGTGTAAACAGCAAATTTGATTGGTAAAATATTATTCCAAAGAATATACTGTACACATTCACCATAGTAATCAGTAATGCAACATTGAGATGTTTATAGCTTGCTTCCTCATCCGAGCATATCCTAATCTGAGCATGTCCTCACTGAGCAAGTCCTCATTTGAGCAAGTCTCTATGTGTGCATCTGAGCAAGTCATATTTTGGAAACCTGGTTCTTTTTTGAGGAATGCTGTGGTTTATGAGCCAAAGATGTACTTTAACAATGTAATTTTACACCAAGTGAACTCAACTACCAAACTGACTGACACAATTAGGAAGTCATATGGTTGTCACCTTCTCAAGGATGGTTTCTCCTAATGCAATAACCACAGCCTCTGGAAACAAATAGTGCCCTCTAGCATCAACCATACAATTGGATCTATTCAAAAGAAAACCAACCTGACTTGCCAGAAAAATTAACCTCTTCAATGTAGAAAAAAGATTGATGGATTTTTTTCCTCCTAGGTCAAATAGTCTGATCATGACTACTCACATTATCAATCCTTAATGACATGCATAAAACAACTTTATACTTACGTGACGTTATTCTACATTAAGGATGTACTATCAGTCTTGAGGTTAAAAAAAAAAAAAAAAAAAAACTAAAAAATTGAAAATGTTAATTCCAATTTTGAATTGCTTAATTTGAACATTTAATTTTAAAAAATCAGTCAATTTTCGGACAGTTAAATAATAAATTCCCTGAATTCTTTTGCAAAGATAATTAAATATGCTGATAATCAATTTAAGAAATTTTATAATAAAATGTCTGTAAATTGGTGAAAACTACTTTTGTTCATCTGTTTCTTGTTGGAAGCTAATAATTTAATTGTTCCTTTCAACTACTGTAAGTTATTTAATACAATATATATTTTCCACCCTTTTTGATAAATGGTACATTTGTTTACTATCTAAAATTAACTTTATAATGGAACACAATAAAATAACAATATAATAATAAATAATAATATAAAAAAAAGGAATAATCTATATAATAATAATAATAATAATCTGTATGGAAAGCATTAATTACTACCGACATCCTTAGAAAGATTAATTACATACAGTATGATTACGAGGGCCCCAAATTGTTTCCTGCGGATCCCACAAGTAACATTGACCCCTCTGAACTTTGACATCCATCGTACAAGGTAAAGTCGATATTAGTCACACTAGCTGCATTTTATGTTAATCACATAACAATCTTTTACACAAGTAAAGCAATATGCTGCATAACATCAATGCTCACTGTTACATGGTACATGACACCTCATGAATATACATGAAGTCACATGGTACATGACACCTCATGAATATATATGAAGTCATATAAATATGCATGTCACATGTGATGATTCCCTCCAAAGGAGAACTAGAAATAATTGCTTCTGATTTCGTGCTACAAGAGATTATGAAATTCAAAATTTTAAAAACAGCGGTGGCATTAGCATTCCCCAGATAGGTAGATAACTATACCCCAACAAAAAAGCCACACTCACCTCAGCCCCTCTATGGTTGAGGCCAAGGTGAAAAAATAAGGTTATAACACTTCCAGGATTCCAGAAAAAGCAATAATGCCAACTGCCTCTGGTGCAGAAAATCATTCTAAATAATTTTCACACAAACAGTTTGCTATACCTCCCTGATGACTGGGTGAGGTTTTTCATTTTCTATGCATGTTCTTGTAGATTATATTTCTCTTATACTATAGAGGGCGACAAACATTATTTTCTGAATACAGTATTCAATACTGGACTACTAATGTTTGAAATTTCTTTACAGAATTATATGGAAATAAAGTACATTATTCAAGCATTACACTTTGACTTTCGTTATTACTAGTTATACTTTCAGATTGTGTATGGTACACCTGGACAGGTGTATGGTATTCCTGGACAGGTGTATGGTAATCATGGACAGGTATGAAATGTTAGAGAATATGACAGCATGTGGCTTGAAAGCCAATTATGTAAATTAATTCTACATGTTACAGGTATGAAACTACTAGTGTCTTTCTATGTGTTGCATATTACCTATGAATGCAACTTTGATATGAAAGTAATCAATCAATCAATCAGTCGCACAAATCGGAAGCTCCCTAATATCCGTATTCTAGGATGAATGTTTCTTTAACGAATTATGTAATTCCTATTTACATTATGTTCTTGTTTATAATAAAAAAACTTTTAATGCGTCAATTCCAAGAAGAATGATCAAAGGCGTATGTATCTTAAGAAGGCAAGCTGTTAAAGAGATGAGTTTTAAGTTCAGATTTAAACGTAATAATAGATGTACGTATGCTAATCCAATGAAGCCAAATAACAACAGAAAAAATGTCACTTCCTATTTCAAAATGTATTTTTAGACACAAATTTTATAAAAATGTATATATCCACCCACTGACTGATCAAAGAAATAAAAAAGTAAGACTTGCAGAGATGTGAAGCAGACTGAAAAAAAATGAGAAGGAAGAAAAAGGGACAACTAATTTGAAGGGGGTGAAGGTACATCAAGTAAATTAGAACTCAGGAAAAAGAATAAAACTATGTACAGTAGTTAACAATACTAGGAATACTCACAGATATTGATGGTTCTTGTGGAGACAACTTTGACTCTAACACTGACGTTTCTAACAGAACCATTTCAAAGCTGCAGTACTTCCAACAGAATAGCAAATAATCAGCAACTTGCACATTCAAATATCTTGCAATGATTTAAAATAATGGTTTGAAATTGAAATTACAAGTACAGAGTTTATCTACAATAAACAGCAGAGAACAATCTAGGATTTCCATTGAAAGAACACGCTGTGAACGTAGTGATTGCACAGTTAGACCGTTGATCGTAGACCAATGAAGATGAGAACTCAAAAGACTGTAACGTTACTCAAAGAATAATGTACAAATATTATCATGCTAACCAAAATTCTCAATCTCCGGAATGTAAGCAGTCTCCCATTACCATGGCAACTCCTAATTAGTATTGATTTTACTTAGTGAACAGAAGATTTCTTTCTGATGACTGGTGAGTAGTCTTGGATAGTGACACTACTTCTTATACAATCAATGTGCAACTACTATCGTGCGTATCTTCCCTACTCCATCTGCCCTGAAGAATAATGTACAAAATTTCCTACGGCTATTTTTTGTCATCTCAGATTTATTAATGCTTCAAAAATATCCCACAAAGCTATTAATTGGATGATTCTTTTAATAAGTTTAGATTAAACGAGATAAATGGCTATTTAAAAATTATCCATTCCCTGCTATTAAATTTCCCGTCATGTCATCATTAAAGTGGGCGGAGATTTGCATGCAGACGTAAGCATCAGTGAATTTAAACGAGTTCATTTATTAATTACTTTGTTGTAATTACAGCATACTTGACGAATGGTTCAATAAAATCACCATGGCAACATCTGGAGGTTTTATTTTCAAATTTCTGTAAAATATTGCTGTAATTCTAAGTGTTATTAATTCACAGAACATAATTTACACAATAAATAAAAATGACTAATATTTGATACAAATAAAAACCCTTTTTTTCATGATGAAAAATGTATTATGTTATTTTAATTAAAATCTCATTTAAATAATGCAAAGTAGGCTTTTATTTGCACTAGCATATTATTAAAGGACGAATCTATGGAAGGTTATTTTGAACTACAGATAATCAAATAAAATAATGCTTTTGTAATTACATAGTTTTTTTCTAATTGTTTTAATTCTCATTGAAACACTTATTAATTTTCTTTGAATTAAACTTAAGTTTTATGCAAAAAAATTAAGAAGGCAATTGCCTGAGAAGATTTCAAACAGAATCTTGTGATGGGCCAGCCAAAGTGTTGCCAGAATACAGATGAAAAAAGTTCACAATTTATAATTTTTTTTAATGTGTTTGTTTCCAAGAAATGGGTTTAAATGCAGTGTTCTTCCAAATTGAAAAATTTTTACTGGTAAATTTTTTTCAATAAAAATTCAGCTATGCATGCAGTGTGAGACATTACCACTTTTGAGTAAGGTCTAATGACTTGAAGAAACAACACATATTCATAGCGTAGGCATAGATTGGAATGATGTTAATTTATTGAAAGAGGACTAGTGTAGACTACCAAGGCCTAATCAGTAGTTTTTTTATTTTACAAATTCAAATTTTTTACTGGTTCGGCGGTTATTTTTACCTGTAAAATTGATGGCTAAAACGGCTTCAGGAGAACACTGAAATGTTTCACCCTAAGCAGACAATGGCCTTTGGTCATCATTAAATGATAATGCTGGGGAAGACAACACACCAAGGACAGAGGAAGGGGGAAATGTTAATATTGTGGTATTGAGATCAGTATGATACAGCAGAAAATCAAATTTAAACTTACTTTCTTGAAAACTATTTAAATGAAGAAAGTGAAAAAACTTAATTAGAGTTTCTTAATTGAAAATTAAGAAATGACTGAAAGGTTACAGATGCAGGAAGGGCTCACAGCAATTTACAAAGTGATTCTGTACATGTTTCATTTCAAGTTCTTATTTTTGCACTGATTTTTAGGAAGTTTCTATTTATTACTTAGCGCTAAGTGCAAACTTAGTGCCTTGTATTAAGCATAATTATAGAGATGATGCTTCAGAATAGTGTATAATTATAAAATAATAATTTATAAAAAGGATTTTCAAAAAGAGCGCCATGGATAAGAAGAAGACAAGCACCTCACAAAGTCATTGACCCTTTAAAATGTTCATTATTATTCAATGCAGTGTAAATGGTCTTGTCTCCTTCTTATCTAGTGTAGGCTTTTAGGTTCAAATCTTTTTAAGATATTCTAAAAGCATTTAAACCTAGAACCCTGGATAAGAGAAGACAAGACATGTTCCCACCTTGAATGACACTGAAAATTGTAAAAGGGAGTGATTTGCAAGTGCTCGTTGTCTTTAGCTATGTATGGAATTTGAATACCTAACAGTCCAATTAAACACATTAACAAGATAATCCAACAGAACATAAAAATGATATAAGAGATTACTGTATCTTGGATTTACAGATCATTGGAAAATGATGAAGACCTTTTGCAGAAGAGGCACTAAAAGCATTACATTTGTCAGTCCATTAACAACTTTCCATTAATGAGATAACTATCAAGGACAACTCATTCTATCTATTACAAGGATTAGTCAGGAAGGTAGGAGGACAAGTACCTACACAACACTGAACTCTGACCCGGTGTATTCACTGCAGCACAGCTTCGCATCCAACAGTTTTAAGTGTAGATTACAGAGTTAGAATGATCTTAACATACTGTATGACTAGAATTTCTGACTGACACATCAAATATATATTCAAGAAAAATTTTACAATTTCATTTAAAACATAATAAATATTGCATTGTGAATATTAATTAAATATCACAAACAGTGTTTACCCGTCATATTACATTATGCTAATGTCAACAAGCTACTGGTTGCTGGGATGTTGACATTACCATAAGTTAACGATTGGGAATCTATTCATACTGTACCAGCCTACTACCAGTAAATGTATAATCGTTACTACATAATTAGGCTCTGAATGGAGCATCCAAAATGCTTTAATGCAAATTCTATTTAACAAACACATGTCACATGCCTAAATCATAACTACACTTTGTAAAATTTTGCCCAGGCTCAGTGTTCTCATTTTTTGGCAAATTTCAGGCTCAAAACGTTCTTATTTTGTTCTTATTTTACACACTTTTCAAACATTTCATTACTATTGTACAGCAGTATACACTGTACTGGGAAGTGAAAGCGGCCCTGCAAAAAATGGCCCCTGGATGAAAGGCCTAGCAAAAAATGGCCTCCCAAAAAATGGCTCCAGTTAAAAAATGACCCCAAATGGGAGGTAGGTACACCTACTGTACTGTATTATAGAGGGTATTGCATAGTCACACCAGTGCACATAAGGTACAGATATAATTTTTTGGTTTTTCTAGTTTGACATTCTATCTCAGCCTCAATTTGTTCTTATTTTGTTCTTAATTTTTAAGCAATTTCAGCCTCAGTATTCTTATAAAATGTGTTCTTATAAAAAAAAAAAAAAGTGTATTGAGCATGAAACAGTTTTTTGTCAAAGAAAATTTGATAGTGAGGACAAAGATTTAGATAGCAATAATATGAACAATCAAATTGTTTTTTTTGACAAGAAAAACTGTTGTATGCCCATAAATAGTCATAATGTTGCTATATATATATATATATATATATATATGGTCATGATCATGACCATATTAGGTATGTCACATTTTTTTTGTCAAATTGTCAAATAAAATATGATAATCTTTAACAGCTGCAGGTATGTTAAGTAATGAGCTGCAAAATATTCAGATACGGAATGATTTTGAAATGCATGAGGGGTTACTATGACCTTTATGACCTTCCGGCGTAGCTTATAAATCTACAACGCGAGTTTTCGATACTCTGACCTCCTTTGTAAAGTTCCTCTGGGTGATGGAAACAAGATGTTATTGGTTTCCTAGGAAATGAAACAGGTGATTCAGGTAGGGCAGGAAATCCAGAATCTACCAGAACAAAATGCGATACAGGGCTGACACTTGTGAGCCAACCCGGCCTAGTGCGAGATTCTAAGCTCCACGTACCCGTGTCTGTTTTGCTTTCTCTAGTGGATGATGAATAACCTATAACCATTGCCCTCGGGAAAGTTATAATTAGTAACAGAAGTTTAAATCTGATTTCTAAGAGAAGGCATGGATAGGCAGATGTATCTGTCGGACAAACAGTAACATAATCGTTCAACATATCCAATTTCTGTCTGAAACCCACACTATACATTCAATGAAATGTTGATATACATACTAAGCAAACAAACTATATCAGCAAAAATATGTTGTGACAGAAGAACATTTATTTTTACCAGTCATAGCACTTAAGACTTGGTTCTCTATAAATAAACCATTTAAAATTTATTAATGTGACTGTACATTTTAGAACTCTTCATTAATAAACCTTGTATACAATTTCATCTTTATATCTTGTTCTTGTTTATATTGTTGCAGGGGGATTCTCATTTATAGAATACTGCGTTTATTTCTCATCTTTGGAGAGGTGAGGGTAACAGTAATCAAGTAAACAAAAGTAACTTTAAATCAAATGAACTTAATTTAATTACATTTAATTTTGAAACATTCATTGAACTGCAAATGTGTTGTTCAAATGTCCAAGCATTCAAAAGCCATTCAGGAAAATGTTGTTTTATTAAATGTCATGATCATGACCATACATATATAACAACATCATGACTATATATGGGCATACAACAGTTTTTCTTGTCAAAAAAAACAATTTGATTGTTCATATTATTGCTATCTAAATATCATTCTTATAGAACAGTGAATGACTCGTCCTATAGAGGATGAATAAGCATTTGAGATGCACAATATGGAAGTCTCTTTACGAATATTCAGGAAAAGGAGTTGTTTATAATTTTGGAAAAGATATTAGGTGTCTCAAAAGATTGGAACCCAGGATTACAACTTAGGAGGCAAGCATTTATTACTCAACTAGTAATAACAAGGTACAAGCACGACTACCATATTATTATATACCTGTGTATTAAGACGAAGTTTAAAATAGCAAATTACAATCGAAAAACAGGGGGTCGTGTTATACGCACGACATAAAAATTTTAAATGTGCGGATCCTCCATATATATGAATGAATGAACGCAATTTCAAATACTGAGAAATTAGATTTTGATGAAACTTTAAAAACTCATGGTATTGTTTGGAAGACTAGCCTTACATTTGGCTCCATTTTTAGCCAGTTATATGCAGTATCAATACCATAAAAAGCACAAAATAGTAGGACTTCCGGGATCATTTTACATGCGGGTCGCCTTATACAGTATGTATAATAAAGTAATTTAATTTGGAAGCACAATACACAAAATGAGTATTGAAACACCAAATAATGGCAATCATGAGGCCATAATTAGTTATTTTTATTTATTCTTTAGCTTCCTCACTGCACTGAGTACAAAAGTAAAAGGAAAACAAGGCATAAAAAGCAGCAAAAAGGAAGGATGATCAGGTGTCAAGCACCTGTACATCTCCAACAGAAAAAGAGATGTGAAAAATTGCACAT
>NW_022710780.1:54737-60562 GCF_011630105.1 Anneissia japonica
TGCAATCTCTACCGTGCATCAGTGGCGGCCGCTGGATCTCAATAGAGATTCTTTAATAATATATAAATTTTAAAAGGCAAATGGGAAAACCCATAATACAGCAAACGGCCTCATAATGTAAAACTATTTAAAATTAAAACGGAACAGTAGAACAGTATATACATATATATATATATATATATATATATATATATAAAGAATATATAAAAACGAGATAAACACATTGACCATTATAAACTAAAACATGCAATATTAAAATAAATTATTTCAAATGTGGACTCACATTTGTCATTTTAATTATTTAAGGATTAAAATGTATTTTTTTAATTTTATCAATTAGCTATAGAAATACAATAATATCCATATGATTCAAAACAATATTTAAACTAAATTTGAAATTTTGACTTTCGTGGATGGATTGACTGAAAATTGCACTACACAAGTTCATTGGCAGCCAAATGGGGACATCTACTAGGGCAGCTGGCTAGCAGTCAGGTGTGTAAACTGCTTCGTACGCAAATTGGATGCCCAAATATGGTCATGTGATGTCATCATAGCCATATTTAGGCATGTCCCATGTTTTGTCAAATAACATTTGATCGTCTAGACAGGGCTTAACTTTAAAAAATATTTTACAGCATTATTTCTTTAGTATTATTTTTCTTCTAATAATTATGTGAGAACTTATTCAAAATCATATTGGATAATTTAATAAATAGAATATAATGAGCAAGTACATACAGTGCATGTACTGTACCCCCTCAGCTGAGCATACACTTGTTATTATTCTAATATATTTACATAAATAAAAATCAATAGATGTGAATAGGGAGTGCTAATAATAATTTCATCATCAATTGAACTTTGAAGTTGACTTTAGATGAATGTATGTCAGTAAATAGGGCTGCTTAAGCAAAAGGGATGAGGAAACTATATAATGGGGAAGGGAACACCTAAAGGAGAGAAATCCCTGGGGTGCATGGTTTTTTTTAACTATATTTATAAAGTGTGACCCTTCCAGTGTAGGTCAGCTGATATTCAGGGGCCCTCTTTAATACATCAAAATAATTTGATGCTTTTATCAGCGAAGTCATTTTATAAGACTTAGGGAGTGGAGTTGTTTATAGTTTTGTAAGAAAATGTCAGATATTGAACCTAAGACCCTGGCATTAAAAGGCAAGCACCTTAACCACTAAGTCATTCAACTCCACTCTATTTTTCGTGGGTTGTATGCATCTCCCTCTCCCACACCTCACAAGATATGCCACAGCACTAGCAAACCAGAACAACTGGAGTAAATCTACTAGGACAAGAGTTGTCATCGGAGAACTGTCAGATTAGATCCCCGCCCCCACATCCCCTCCGCAACACATCAGAAGTTATGCCACAACACTAGCAAACCAGAACAACTGGAGTAAATCTAGGTCAAGAGTTGTCATCGGAGAACTGTCAGATTAGATATAATCACTCCAAAGCAAGGTTACATTTGTTCATGAATGTCAGAGGTCGTGAAAATAACTGCCATTGCATTCACACCATGATCCCGTCTCAATTTACTAATTAACTGGTAATTAAAACTTTCATAACCAATACCACAAGTATTAAAATCATCTCAAACAAATAATATTTGTAGGGAAAATATAATCAATAAATGCACAAAAATTATATTAAAATGAAAACAATCCAAAGAAACCTAAAGGATGAAAGAGAAATAAGATGATGTAGAAACTGAAATAAGAAATGGCAACAGAGAAAGAATTTGACAAAATTAGAAAAAGAGAAAGAGGAAACAGAAGGAAAAGAGAAATAGACAAAGAAAGGAAGGTATGTATTAAAGATGTCTTGAATTTGCCAACTACATTACTGTAAAGAAAACAAGAACATACTGTACTTAATGAGGCTTATCTTGTTTTGCAATAAACTAAATTTTAAATAAAAGAAAAATTTCTTCAAGCTAATGATCTACCTTTAAAACCATGAAGTCATCAACCTTTCTCATCTAATAGAAAATCCTTTCCCTTCCACTAGCAGGAAAAACAGGACATTCCTACAAATTTCAACGTACAATTTAATTTATTACATTCAACTAACATGGGCCATGCTGTTAATGGAGGATGCAATGAACTGAACTAACTTCAAAAGTCATTACTTAACAGACATTTTATTTTTTTTAAATTTCCAAAAAAAAAAGGTGTTATTGTACTTTTTGTGATGTATCTGAATCAATTAAATGCTAGTTGTAGCCCTGCATCTGCATATTTTAACCTACTTTTCATTAATTGATTCAATTCAACCTTGTGGCCTAGAAATGCATCCCAAAATGAGTCAACATTCAATGTTTCTAGTTCTTCAATCTCGGGCCAATCATCTCTGTAAAGGTTGATAATTTAATAGTGAACTGGTCTGTTACAATTTACATAGGAGGAAAACAGGGTGAATGTAGAATTTGTGCTTGGAGTAATTTAAAGACCCAAATTGGCTAAATCTCTCAGCTGATGACGATGCAATCCACCAAGTGGGAGGATTGTAAATAAGGATAAACTTCTCCCCCCTAAAATACAAAATTTATTTGAAAATGCACACCCTCCCCCTAACTCTTACAGGACGATTTCATATGACTAACAATTGTTTTTGACAAATGTACTGTTTTTAATGTACAGGATACTGAAGAGCTTAAAGATGTTTATCTTTTAAGCATTCAGTCTTCTAAATCCAATTCAAGATGCTTGATAATGATAAGGCGGCCAGTACAAGCCTGGTTGTGTCATAGAGCAGAGGTTTTCAATCAACATGCATCAGATTTCAAAGCGCCATCTTGAATAATGAATATCTCAGGGACTATCAAATATACTACTGAGAAATAACTTCATAAAAAAAAAACACTAAAATGTAAACTTTATCTGAAAGTGTATCAGATACAATGAATTACTATATATCTTGTGTAATTAATCTGTTATTTCTCTATTTGATATTATTCTCGTTAATCACAAAAAATTTAGTTAAATCAGAGATTAATAAAACTGTTATATTCTTATTGTCTTAATTTCGCATGTTTTGTTATTTTACTTAATCAATCTTGAATGTACTTTCCTTTGACATCATAAAAAAGTATTTAAAATTATTAAGACCTTTGACCATAACATTAAAGGATAATTATGATTAAATAGACTTAAACAGAAAGCACTCTACACTGCTGCAGCAGTAGTTTCACATGTTACTGTAATTCATTTGAGCCGTGCGTGGTTGAATTTAGAAGTAATCTACAATTCATATTTAACTTCTAAAGCTTTTCATGAGTTTCATACACTAATTCATTTGATCCGTCATTCAATTATGATTTATTCTAATTAACATTGTGTCCTTTACATACACATTCACGTAGGAAATCACTATTATTGTCTACGGCTGACATTGCTTCGTTGTGATACAAGGCTAGATTGAATATTGTGAGTCACAAATTTACCATCTATTGTTAACTAAGTCTCCGGGTATACCAAGAAAAAGTGCAGATTCTGCCAAATGTGGATATACACTAGGGCAGCCAAGTGGGGACGTATTCTGGGGCTGTTGGCAAGCAGACAGGTGTGTAAACTGCTTTGTCCGCAACTGCTGTATGCCCAAATATGGTCACGTGATGTCATCATAGCCATATTTAGGCATGTCCCATGTTTTGTCAAATAACATTTGATCGTCTAAACAGGCCTTAACTTTTAAAAGTGTTTTACAGAATTATTTCTTTAGTATTATTTTTCCTCCCCTAATTTATGCGAGAACTTATTCAAAATCATATTGGATTATTTTTTTAAAGGTAGTAAATAAATATTGTAATTTTTTTACTATAAACCATGAGTTAAGCATTTCTTACAAATTTCCTTTGATCTTGTTCTTAGTTCCCATGCAATATGACAGCGAAAGTGCAGCCATGCATGACAATGTCAGTACAGCAAAGCAAAAACGTTAACAACATTTATACCTGAATTTCTTCCCAATCAATCTCTCCGCAATGATAAACTTTTCCATCTCGGTAATACATTCCGTCTGTTGATAAGGAGCCTAGGCCTATCCACGACAACCTGACCCTATCAAGTCCAAATACTTCCACAGGAGAATCTTGCAGATTGCAGGTAAACATCTCAACATTTTTCTGCTCCATTATCAGGCCTGCAAATGGCCTCTGTCAGCTTTGAATAACTCCTACAACAGACTTGCATTATTGATTTCCCATAGACAGCCCACTCGAGTTGTTGCAAATATTTTTTTATAGAACCTAGGAATCGGGATGATAATAACCTAGATGCTGAGTAATTCATCGGAGGATACAACGCTGCATTATGATGTAACACGGCTCTTGTTTGAGTGACTACTCAATGTGTTCTCAAATAACACTGGAAAAATAGTCTCTCATAAATAATGGAAGAGTCCAAATTACAGAAACTGCAGACGGAAGTTAAGGAGTTGTCTAATCACGGAGCAACGATCAGTAATGGGGTTCCTGAGGGAAATTCCACACTATGAACAAAGGGTTCCGTACTAAAAACAAAATTTTCTTCAGTGTATTTCAAGTAAATCCAGGGATGTAATTTGGCATCATGACATTGATGATTGATTTTTACCAAAAAATGGGGCAGATTTGTGTATTGATTATAATGCTGTCTTCTTGAAGCAATTAGCAAGTTCAATGACCTGTACTAGAGGTTGACTTCAGCTGAAAAATACTAAAATTTTCAAACTGATTACAAGTTTACTTCTATTTTTTGTATTTTGTCTTAATTTGATATTTTTTCTTTTATAATCTTTTCTTACAACGCACCTGTTTTTAGATATTTTGTTCTCCAAATCTAAAAACAAATACCCATAAAAGATTTAAAAAAATAACAAAAGTGTTTATTAAGATGTTTAGTATCAGGAAAACAGGAATGGCGTATTTGCCCATCATATATCATTGCATATTTTCAGTACATCTTCAAATACCCACAAAGGGACACAATCAGTCAACATGTACAGTACAGTAGTATGACAATACAGTACATCAGGTTGGGCAAAAACATCTTTCCAAGACAGAATGTTTTTATCAGTGTTAAGACATATATAGCGCAAAATACTCCACACTCAAATATACAAAGATTTTGCATGTCTTTTTTATACTACGATATTTTGTTATAATCTTGATGTATATAATTAATTATTTTTTTTATTTTGTGTATAATATTGATGTAAAATAATTTTATAAAAAAAATTAATGTTTTTTAAATTAAATGTTTATTTATCTAAAATGTGATGTTTGTCCATTCCTGTGATCTTTTGCATGTTATTGTTCTTTTTGATATATTTAACTAATTGTAAATTCCGTCGCAATTCAAATTCCGTCGCTGCAAAGATGCATTCGTATGTGAATTTTATTGAATAAACCAATTATCTACCTATTTTGATGCGCTTAACATTAAATATTTTTTAAGATAAAAATTTACTCAGATCAACCAATTCCACCTCCCACCTGCATCTATTAAATAGGTTTGGAAACTATATTTCAACTACCATCATAATTCAGCTTTGCGTGCAAAGATGCATTCTTATGTGAAGTTTATTGAATAAACCAAATTTATCTACCTATCTTGATGAACTTAACATTAAATATTTAAGATAAGAATTTACTCAGGTCAACCAAATCCCCCACCCCCCTCATCTATTAAATAGATTTTTGGAAACTGTACTTCATTGCAATTTTCAACAAATGACGTCTGTAATAAATATTCTCTTTGCTCATCTCATATGAATAGACACCTTGATAAAGGCATGGTGCTAACAGAACCCTTAACTATTAAGAA
>NW_022710780.1:61690-65202 GCF_011630105.1 Anneissia japonica
GGCCCATGGTTCCCTCTTGACTTTAATGTTGAATTTGTAATAAATAAATAAATAAAAATACTATTTTTATGGAACTATAAATACAGATTTATTAATTACAATTTTAGGATGACAAATATAAACAGCTATACAAGATTAAAATTTTGACCTAAAAAGTATATAGTTAATTAGATGAGTATGTATTTATATTTGATAAATACAATATTTTGTATGATTTTGTATTAGATTAAAAAGTAAGTAAATATTATTTACAAAATTGATAATTCATCAAAACAGTATAACTAATACAGAAAAGTTAATGGGGATTTACTAAATGCTGAAGAGGCCCACAGCATTTGTGTATAATATAAATCCTCAGAGAACCATATTAAGAGTATAATTTATGCATTTACTTTTGCCAGATTTCACTTTAGAATTAGTTTAATGTCACCTATACAGAAAGAAGTATGCAATCTTAACAGTAATAACTAATGCAAACAAGTTTATTGGTGATTTAATAAAAAATGCTGAAAAGACATATAGCATTTGTGTATAAAATAATGAAGTCATCAGAGAACTACATTAAGAATATTATTATTTGCATAAACATTTACAGCCAAAGAAACTTTACTTTGCCAGTGTTCACATTTGATCATCTGTACATAAAGAATGTAATCTTGCATAAGAATTTACTTGATAAGCTATTTATATATTTATTTCCACCTAAAGAAGTCTTCACTCTTGAGGAAGACCACAACGTTAGCAGTGCAAGTTAGTGAACTGTATGCTTGCCGTATGTCTGGTGATAGCTGGCAAGTCCTGTAGACTGTTGACAATTTACATGGTGATAGCATATACAATCTCAACATTGGGGTGGTATGCACCCTTCCTTTCCATTCACAGCCTATCTTTTAATGGCCGCCAAATGTTCGCTTTGGAATAACTAGTAAATGTTATCAGTAAGAATTTCTGTAGAGGAATCTTGCTATGCAGCAGTGCATTTTGGGTCATTTTCAGTAGTTTCTTGAATAACTTGCTTGCAGTGGCAGATATGATTTGTAATGTGTATTATTTTAGCAGTTTAACTATTGAGTTAGCGTAGATGGCATCATTATTACACATTTTTTCATCTACAGTTTTGTGTAGATTTACATGTCCATATGCATATGAGTATTCACTGTTTGTAAGAATATTTTGATACTCTTGTTTATCCTGATCGTTATCTTCCTTACCTCCCTCAGTTTTGCCTTCCTGGATTTGGTTGTAGAATGTTTCTCCTTGATCTATTTCTGATGTATTCTGCTTATCCATTAAATAATAAATATCTGGTGCAAAGTGTTCATCTTGAGCCAATGGTACTTTGTGTTGGTATAGAACTTTGTGGTTTTGTTGAATACATTGGTTAACTTTAGCAGTGACCGAGTGTTCCTGGGTATGTGTGAAGCAGACTTTGCATATGCCTTTGTAACAGAGAATCACACCAATTATAACCACTATTAATAATAGAGAGCTTACTGTTACTATTACAAGTATGCTAATTCCATTATGTTTATTGCCATTTATATTTACCCCTTTTTTATCATATTCCTCATCATCATTGACATCAATTATGAATGATGCAGATCCATGTACTTGGTTAGAAGATGTCACATAGCATATCAGTACACTGTCAATCATTTCATCAGTGATGGTCAAGTTAAGGTCAGGCTGTGAGATGTTGACCAGTAGATTGGTAGTGTTGATTCTCCAGTTATATTCACATTGTGGACAGTCATGTCCAGTTTTACATTTGAAAACTGCAGACTTTCCAACTTGAAGATTGTCAAAGTCAAGGATTGTCACATTAATTCTGACTTTAATTGACTGCAGAATACAATCATTGTCTACAGATTCACGTTCAGCTGTCATTGTACATCGAAACACTTCTGAGCTGTGTTTCTCTTCAATTGTAAGCGAATTTGTAATATTTGTATGAGTAGCATTTTTTAGTTGTTCACATGTTGAACACTTAATCCACTCCAATTTTGGATTCCAATTCACATTTGTAACCATGCAAACAGCAGTCATTTGTTCACCCACAGAGTAAATGGTTTTGTCTGAATAACAAGACTGCTTTGGAAGAACATTGAAGTAAGCAACATTAGATTCTTGAGAAGAAACTCGGCACTGGTACTTGCCACCGTCAGATTGGTTCACATTGACAATATTCAACACAAATTGAGCTTGCTCTCCTCCTTCTTGTTCAGATACGATTTTATCATTTTTGAGCCACTCAACCTGGTCAATATTTTTGTTATCCAGAGTGCATAAGAATTCTGCATCTTTTCCTTCAAGAATTGTCAAATTTATTGGCTTAATAGTAATGCCTGAAGTATTTCCTATCATAATTGTAGTTGTGATGCTGATCAGAAAGACATTGACAATTGTTAATAACATTGTTAGAAACCCTCTAAAATTAGGGCCAGGATCAGACAAAACTTTACTGAAAGTTATTGCATTATTAACAGAAGACTGGATTTAATGCTGAATGTAGGAAGTATAAAAAGTGGTTTCATATGTAAATGAGAAAATAATAACACATCACATGACAGTTTCATGACATTCTGTGTAATACTTAGAGTCCTACTGAAGTTTCAGTTGATGTAGTTGTTCTCTTGTGTTTATTGCTTTAAATAATTTCCATTGACAATTGTTAATAACATTGTTAGAAACCCTCTAAAATTAGCACCTGGATCAGACAAAACTTTATTGAAAGTTAGTGCATTATTAAGTGAAGACTGGATGTAATACTCAATGTAGGAAGGGCATATGAATTTCTAAGAGCCAAAAACAGCACCTAACAGAACAGATTAATTCTTGCTTTCTAGCGCGTATCATTCAATGTTTCCTATGTGAGTTCAGCGCATGATGTAGGCTACGTAGTGAACCGGCGAACGCTTGCTTGCATTTCACTGTAACATGTGAATTTTGAGGGAAGCAAAATTATAACTGCAAACCTAATTATACTTACATGATGAGAATCTACTAATCATAAGCTTTCCATTCATATATTTCATGAAGCAAAAAGAGCAATAGAAAGGCTCTAACTTATCAAACAAACCCCAGGCACACTCCAGTCTTCGCAGCAGTTGCCGGAGAAAAATGATTACGCTGAAACAAGCGCCTGTATACAATACAGTCAATGGTGTTTGGAAGGCTTGATTCTATTGGTTTCCAAAAGTGACGGAGCTAAATATTGACTAATCACACCCATTTTTACAACAAGTATGGTAGAAAGAATAAAGATCAGTTTACAGAGAGAAAGAAACCAATTGGTCAAATACTTTGCGAGTTATTCTGATTAGAATTCGGTAACATGAGCCACGAAAGGTAAAAAATCTGCTTTCTACGCTGGAAATCCAATGTAGTTGCCTACTTTTAATCGAAAAGCGACAGCATAAAACATAGATCTATCTCGGTTCATTTCATCTCATTAGAAAGATAAAAGATAGATCTTTTATTTTAAAAAAGGAGGAAATTGATCTGATGAGCAG